>NW_020272244.1:0-21933 GCF_003268045.1 Sipha flava
TTGGCGCCGGTGGCAATGTATGCCCACAATTCTGTGAAGCAACCCATTACTGATGGACATTCTTATGCTATGATAGCAACTGCCAATATCTACTGGAGCGACATCCATGGAAATCTACAGCCATGCAGAACCATTATTGATTCTGGTTTACAACTTAACTTCATGTCACATCAGTGCGTCAAAAAACTACATTTGAAGACTACTAACAATTATACGCCAATTTCTTTGTCGACAATCCGGAGGCAGTTAGATTTAACTGAACCAAATGAAACTTTACACATGTTATTTTAGCATAATTTAGCACCCTTTTACCGTTGTGCCCTTTAAAAAATCAAAAAAAAAAAAAAATGTGACCCACCCTAATAAGCGCCTAATGCATATTGGTCTTCAAGGTTTGTTAGCAAACCTTCACCTGCGGTTCTGGCTCATTCGTGGAAGAATAATTGCTCGAAATACTGTAAGAAGATGTGTAATCTGCTTTCGATCAAATCCTACAATGATCACTCCATTTATGGCGCCACTTCCACGAGACAGAGTCACCATCGAAAGGCCATTTGCCAAGACTGGTGTGGACTCCGTGCGAGTATCCGACGAGTAGTTAGTATAAAATGTTATATTGCAGTGTTCGTATGCTTTGTCACACGTGCAATTCACTTAGAGTTGTTTAATGGCCTAACTACTGAATTATTTCTGGCTACTCTTATGCGTTTCATGGCGCGTAGGGGTCACTGTTGACATATCTATAGTGATAACGGTACAAATTTTGTAGGTCCTAATAAAATCTTGCAGTCATATTTCAAGAAACCTAATGGTCAAAACTCAATCGAAGAGGAAAGGGTCAATCTTAATATTCAATGGCATTTCATTCCTCCTGCTGCACCCCATTTTGGTTGTTTATGGGAGGCGGCTGTGAAATCTGCAAAGAGGCATTTATTAAAGGTAACAGCAATGGGCCTTCTAACATTTGAAGAAATGAACACCTTGCTTCGTAGAATAGAAGCAGTGTTGAACTCTCGTCCAATTTCACCAATTGATGATGATCTTTCCGACCTCAACGTGTTAACCCTAGGACATTTCTTAATTGGAAGAATCTTGACACTGCCTGCTGAACCTGACAGTACTAAAATACCACTAAACAGAGTGAAAAGGTGGGAACTAGTGAAGTTACAAGCTCAAACCTTTTGGAAAAGATGGAGTACTGAATATCTTCCACAACTTCAAAGGAGAGGATGCTCGCTTACAAAAAAGGACAATGTTGAGGTTGGTACGTTGGATATTCTGAAGGAAGATAACATACCATCACTCAAGTGGAAAATGGTCAGAATCACGAAGATCCATCCCGGCAACGACGGAGTTGTTCGTGTGGTAACCGTCCCCGGCTAGCAGAGAATTCCAACGTCCAACATCCAAGCTAGCAGTACTGCCCAGCCTTAAGGAGGAAGAGGTTGTTGCACCAACCACCCCTATCATCAATTATTAAAATGTATCCCTATATTAGCATCCTGTTGCTCATTGTATTAGAATTGTAGGTTCTATTTCTATATTCAATTTAATGTATTATGTTAGTTGAAAGCCCTTCGTACTTTCAAGGCGGGTAGAATGTTCGTGACAATTCCCCTGTCTAAATGCATGTTTGTATATTTGTTCGTGTCGATTCTTATCGCGCGATAAGATCGTTACTATGTGTGATTGTTGTAATGAATGTTACCATTTTCGTGCGATGCATAGCGGTGCGTTGCGTATCTGCAGCCATCGTCGGCGGCGGTGATAAGCCTCCGTGTGAGACCGGCCAGGTACGTAATCGCGCTGTTATCATCGCATGAAAATGTCATTATTCCACGTTGTCAAAAATTGTCGGTTATGTTTTTGTAAAAGTTAAAGTCATGCTCTCAGTGTCACAAGTTTCATCAAATTCGAGTGTTTTTCAGTTTTGTGTGGTGGCACTGAGGCTTTTTATCTTCATTGTGGTATCCGGCGGCCAAAGCCTTCGTGGTAAAAGTCGTCGGCACCGACTGTCTCTCGTTTCCGTGTCTTCGTGGTGTGCACACCGAAATTCATTTTTTGTTAGTTTACGTTAAATTCACGTTTTGTTACATTTTTACGTTTGTTGCTGTCTTCGTTGGTGATTGTGATCAGGTGGTCGCACGTACCAGACTGTGAAATTTTTATTTTGTATAATTTTAAACACTGCGGTGTGCCGTCTAAGGCAATTGTCGTGATAGTTCTGGTGCGTTGGGATAAAATCCGCCACCAATTACTGTCATCTCATGTGAGTATTGGTCGACCATATTTGTTTCATTTGTGTTAAAGGCCGACGGGCCTAGCCGTCGTAGGCAGGTTATTATTATTTATATCGAGCGTTTGTATTGCCTCCTCAGACACATATTATATTTATTGTATTTATTTATATATTTTTATTTATTAATTTATTGTTGTGTCGCTGTAGGGCCAGCACTTGATTATATTTATTATTTTCCGTGCGCCATGTGGGCCACGTACATTATTTGAATTGTTTGTATTGCGTGCCGTAGATAATTTATTTTTATTGATACTTTTATTATTTATTATATTTATTTGATTATATGTATTTAGTGTATTGTGCCAACCAGGCAACATAGTACAATTTATTATTACAGTAATTATTAACATTCAATTTATAATATTTAACCATTCTTTCTTTCTCATTGAATTTATATAATATTGTGTTCACACAGCAATTATTGCAACAGTACATTTTCTTTTTATACAGCTATTAAGGCACCCTTTATGATTTATAGTATAAGAGCTGATAGCAGCGACAGTACACATAATTGGAGTCATCTTGATCTTCATACTCTGCACTTTACGCCTTAAAGGAAAATCACACGTAGAGTTTTGACCGCGCGATTGAACGGTGTGAGGGCTATCACACGGGAAAGAATTTCCATCTAAACGATTGTACGAATTTAACGTCTTGCAAGATTGATCGTGTTCTAACTGGAAACGGTTTGCCCGTTCTTACGCATGGTTAATCATTTTATCGTTTTTATTTTCATTTTTGTGGCGACGCGCCGTTCAATCACTGCCCGCTAATTAAACCGATGTTCAAAAAATGTAATTATTTAAGACAGTATTAAATTTTAATTAATAATTATTAATTAAGCGAACAGGTTACCTATAATATTTTAATACGTAAGTAAAATACATATAATTTAATATAATGTATATTATATTTTTTAATTATTATTAATAAACATAATAATGTATTTTATTCAAGTATCTTAACATGTCTAATGTTCGCTGTTGGTCCAAAGAATTCTTAATAGAGTTCTTAAATATTTATAAGTCCTTTTCTTGCCTTTGGAAAAGTAAGTTAAAAGATTATAGCAACAAACATCTACGCAATAATGCATACGATGAAATGGTTAATTTTTGCAAGCCCAGTTTTTCAGAAGCCAATAGGGAATTTATTGTCAAAAAAATACAAAGTTTACGTGGATCATTCAGGTAAAGCACCTACCTATATTTGTTATTACATATTTTCTTATATATACCTATTAAACTAAAAAAAATGAAGGCAAGTGGATATCGCTCTGCTGTACAGAGGTTTAGTGTCGGTTATTGTATAGGATATTACATTAAATTTGAATTCGATGAAATCATTGCATACGAAAAACGATTCTGAGCGAAGACGGTCTGTAAGTCTATTATTGCTAGAAAAGTTAAAATGTCTATAAAAAACAATGTTTAAATAAATTGATTAGATTTTTTGATTACATTAACAACTACTTCAGAAAAAACCTGTTTTTGAATTTTCAATCCTTAGCTATAAAAATTGAACATTTTATAAATTTTTAAGTACAAAATAACATGCACATTTTCATCTATTTCGTCAAAATATGAACTTCAAATTTCTTTTAAAAATAAATCGAGCACATGTATCTTTAATATTTTTAAACGTATATAATAAAAAATTATCGTGAACCATGAATTATATTTTCAAGCTTTTCGAACCAGCGAAAAATTTTTAATGGATATTTATAAAAAAAAAACTAAGAAAATAGAATATTATTTTGTAATAGTATTTTGGTCCAACCAAAAATTTTTTATCGACATTTAAAAAAAAAAAATTTTTATCGAAAATTTCAAAAGCCTATATTTTGCTCAAAAAAAGACAAAATATTTTGAAAATTGTATGGTGTATTAAAATAGTGAATATAAACATTTGGTGAAAATTTCATGTAGATACAACTATTATTTTTTGTGTTACACCAAAAATAAAAATCGAATTTTCCTAAAATTTGAATTCCGTAAAAATTACCGTATTTTCCTTAATTTTTTGTTTGTTTTCCCATCGTGTTTAAAAAGTGTTGGAAAATTTTAACTTTTGACCCCCCAAAGTACCAACTAGATTCACTTTCCTATCAGAAAAGGTGCTATTGAAGAAAATCGGAGCAATATTTCTACCTTAAAACGTGATGACAGACACAAAAAAAAAAAAAAAACACACATCATTGTAAAATTAATACATTCTTCGCTACGCTCAGAATCTAAAAATTGGGGACCCACTCTACTGTTGTTAAGTAAATTAGTAGTCAAGTGAATCTCGTAATTTAGTAGGCCATAGTGGTGTGTGTTAAATTGGAATTCAATGATAAATCTTTGGTATTGCATTTTATTTCTTTTAGTGTTAGTAATTAAGTTTTTATTATATTTTAATATTTATACAATACATTGACAAGTTTTATGAAAATTCTAACTTCAAACAGTTCAAACGCATATAAAAAAAAATGTGTATGTATTTTAAAATAATTTGAATTACTGTAAAGCCATTTTATGTAGATCCTTGTATTAAATTTTCAAATATTTTACAGTCAAATTTTTCTCCTAATAATATCCCTCAAAGTATCAACTACCTGCAATTTTCTACCAGAAACCATTAAACTCTAAAATTGAAATTTGAAGCACTTTTACTGCTACTAACAAGAAAATACCCATGATTGTAAAATCAATACAATAATCACTCAGTTTAAAATCTAATATTGAAAGCCATTTTTTTAATAATTAATAGCACTTATAACTTAAATATTATAATTTATTGAATATAATTTTGGTTTAGAAAAAAAAAAAAGAAAGTGATGGAAAGCCAACGTAGTGGTTCTTTTAAAGATAACATTTATATACCTACACTGTGGTATTATGATTTATTAAAGACCAAGAAATACCTACGGACAGTATTTCAAATTTGGGTGAAAATGAATATCCTGTGATGAATGAACCGATGCTTGATGATGATGAATCAAATGATATTACTGACAACACAAAACCAATTAATTCAATTGTACGTGAGGACCAATCACAAAACATGATAATATTCTATTCATATTTAAATTTCATTATTTAATTAATAGTATAATATATTCAACTATAATAATAATAATACAATTAATACACAAAGCTATAGATACTAAGTTCTTCCAGCTCTAATCATAGCATCTTGCCATTCAACTCTTCCTTCAGTATTAAAGAATTCTTTATAATTATCTCTATTTATTTTTGCTCTTATAGTAGCAGTTCTTGAATTAACTGGCTGTAAACCCACTAATTTGTCGTGAACCACAAGGAGCACAACGCACAAATAAATAATAAATGAGAAAAAAATAACAAACACAACGTGGTTACGAAAGTGGTAATGGCCAGTGGGCCGTATATTAACACTTTGACTGCGGCATGAGTTGACCTGAGCGACTCCCCTGTGCGGAACATTTTTTTTGTCAAAAATATTTCTTTTACTTTACTTTACTTATATCAGTGCTTACTTTTACTAATGTATTGCTTTTGGACTAAAAAAAACGATTGTCGACGCGTAGTCGACGTCAGCATCCTAGTATGTCATTTTTCCCGGATGCGGGTGTCGACAATGTTTGGATTTGTATTACTGCGTCTACACGCCATTATGATAAATAGCATGTTCACAAAAATTATAATCGGTTGGAATGTGTTACATAATTAATGAAAATAAATGTATAATAATAAGTTATAAAATTTTAATATATTTTATAATAGGTATGTAGAACAACTGAAAATAAATAACTGGCAACAGTAAATAAAATAAATGAAAACTTAATAGAATAAAAATATTCATAAATTAAAACATTTAAAAACATAATATCAAACGCTTCGCAAATAAAAATAATTAAAAAACTTAATAAAACATAAAATAAAACCGTTTAAAATTGTCTATACAATAATAAATAAATAACTAGTACCCATGATATTTTTTATAACACGTATCTAAGCACAATCCTGGCTTTTCTGGGCATTCGTCGCAATAATATGTTGTTTCCACTCTTTTTTTGTTTTTTGCACAAATGACACATCTTTTCCTAATCGGCCTATTTTTTGTGTTTCTCTGAACTGAAGAAATGACATGTAGTCCCTGTTTGTTTGATTTTTGCGTTGGAGTTACGATTTTTGGCCGATAGTTATAAATTAATTTATTAATTACAGAATCCCTGAAGTCTAACAATCTGCAGTTACGTTTTCCAGGCTGCTGCTTGTATAGTATAAAAGCATTATTCATAATTATATGAAACATATGTAACGCGATCTTAGTATACCACCTTAGTATTTTCCTTTCACAAGGATAGTAGCTCATGAGTTGGTCACTACGGTCCACACTACCCATAAACTCATTATACTTTTGTACAGATTCCGGCTTTTCTGATACTTTGCCACTTCTTGCCCGGTATTCATTCATAGCATCCCCAAACTCTGACGATATCATTAGCACATCCCTTTTATCATGCCATTTCATAACACAGATCCCCTTACTGTTGTATGCCGATGTCAACTCTCCTTTTTTCAGCTTTTTACTGACCACATCTGACGGGTTGCCCTTTCTATTTCCTCGAAGTGTTCCTGTTACATATGTATTTTTGTCCAATAAATATTCGGTAAGTTCAATGGAGTTATAAAAGTTATCCATATAGACCGAATGTCCCACTCTATAATAGTCGTCGAGTAAGTATTTTACCACTTTATCGACATGGCCCTTACCACCCACAATTGGATCATTTGATCCAGAATAAATTCTTGTCTTTAGGACAAAGCCATCCGGTTGTGTGAGCACATAAAATTTTATGCCGAATTTGTGTTTTTTGTTTTGTATGTATTGGCGGAAATATAGACGTCCACGCCAAAGAAGCATAGATTCGTCTATACTCAACTCTTTAGTAGGATAATATACTTCTTTCATTCTGTTATGAAATAGGTTCATCAATGGCGTAATTTTATATAGGGGATCGTCAGGTTTCGTTCGGGCCTCCAGTTGGCGGATTTTCGGTGAAGTGTGACACGGTCGTGTCACACGAATATCGTGATCTCACCCGTTACACCCCTTTGCCTTGGTGTCACCATTCGTTCGATTATCAATCGGGACGCCCGATAGATAATCGAACCAGTTTTCGGAGTCGGCGATGAGCCCCGAAGCGTTCGCGGACGGTGTGACGACCGTCGAGAACGACGGCGGCGCTTGTCTGCTTTCTGCCGTCTTCGTGGCCTTTTATATATTTTGCGTATTGGTTTTACTTTGTCTTTTTTGACACCTTTATTTTTCTTATATTTGTTCAGACAATAATTTTATTGTCTTCTATTATTATTACTATTTTCTTTTCAAGAAGTGAATAACTCTTATTCATCATTATTAACATTAATAATCAGAGTGTATCTTGTTGCTTGTGATTATTATTATTATTTTCATATTAATATATATATTTCATTTTTCTTTCCTTTTGTGTCTTTTTATTATTATTATTAAATTGTGGTGTGCTACGTGACAGAGTGCGCCATGATAAGTACCAGGAGATATCAGCAGAGCAGAAAAATAGATCAATAGCCGAATCGGATGAGCCAAGTCGTCCGACATGAGTAGAACTACCATCATTCAAAATGCAAAGGTCTAAAGAATTTATCGTATTGTAGATTAGGTTACCATGATGGGAAGATAAGTCCGAACCCCAGGCAGGATGAAAAGCATTGAAATCTCCGCAGAGGAGAGTATTTTGGGTAACAATTGAGAATAAGTCTTGCCATAGGTTAACGGGAATACTGGAGCTACTGGGGAGATAGCAGTACCATATCTTTAAAGGGGGAGATGAATCAGATAAAACGACCTCAACACATATGATATCGATTTTTAGATTAGTAAATCTATTTCTGGTGATATTATCAATGAGAATAAGTTTGGATTAAGGGATCTGTAAATGGCTACGGCTACTCCACCATAACCATCCCATCCAAGCGATCTGATCTGTAGATTTTGAAATTTGGAATAGAGAGGGAACGTGAAGGTAGGAGCCAAGTTTCGGAAAGAAGAGCAATAGAGCATTTATGATAATTTAGTAGGTTTTGTAGAGATGGAAGGCAAGCAGGGAGGCTTCTCACATTCCACTGCATTATATTAATGTAGTTTAAGGAATTAATATTATTAGCAATCGACACCATAATTTATTAACTATAATATAAAATGTATATAAAATATAAATTAAAACTTGAGGAGTCACTATGAACTGAAGTGAAGGTATTATTTATGCAGTGAGATTATAGAATGGAGTATTGTGAAGAGAATATATGGAAGATTCAATTAGGGACTGAAGAGAAATGAAGGAGAAAGGAGTAGATAACGATGGAGAATTAATAAGAGTTTCAGATAGTTTATGGGAAAGAGATTGTACCCATGATAGATTTCCTTAGTTATTTACAGGAGAGGATTCTATGTTAGGAAGTTTATTTAAGTAGTTACCGTTAGGTGAGTAGGACTGGATTTCATATGGTGAGTAATTATATTTTTTGTTAAACGAGGGGCGAGATTTATGTTTTTGTTTCCCGGAATTGAAAAAATGATGATTATCGAATAGACTAAGGAAGCTATCTTCGCGAAGAGTGGTGTTGGGTTTAAGAATTTCGGAGATTGGAGGCTGGCTTTTTACAACGTCAAAAAAAGAATTAGCAGTAGAGTAACATTTATTTTTTTTGACACGTTGACCGCCACGTGGCCGCCGGCGGTCATCTGGCTACTGGTGATAACACTAAAAATGTGGTCGCCGGCTGTCACACTACCCTATAACCAATACGCCATGTGACCGCGGGCTGTCACATTCCTGTATATTTTCAAATAGCCTTTATTATGCTGGCGCTGAAGTAATGATACATATGATGTTACCATTGCATAGAAAAGGAAATTTTACATCGAACGGTATATTTTTTACCTCTATTGGATTTTTTCAAGTTCTAGAAATAAAAGATTAAAAACAGTATTCTATTGCTTTAATTTTTTTTTTATTATTATGTATAATGGATTTTTAAATAATTAAACATGTCAAAAAAAAAAGATAAAATAAAAAAAAAATACTAATTTATATGGTGTATATTAAAACAATTTATACAGGTATAAATTTTACAAGTTATACAAAATGTTGAAACTTTTTTTACTTCTCTAGCTTTTACGGTCCCCTCAACATCTTTTATACTTTGATAGCAATGAACGCATCTTTTTCGAAGCTTTCGATTCCTATTACACTTTTCTGTAGTTTCTGGAAAATAATGTTTCGTATTTCCTTTTGATCGTTTGGTTCCAGACGTTGATAGTTCATTTACAATCGATTCATTCAGTTTTTCAATTTCTAACATTTGATCAACTAATATTTCTCGAAACTGGGTAATTTTTAATTTTCTTTCATGCATTTTATTATAAACAATTAAAGCGTTTACAATAGCCGTTCCTAGTAATATTTTCGTAGCGACTTTGTGGTACCATCGGATTGATTTTATGACCACTGTACTATAACTTGAAAGTTGATCAGATAGATCAATGCCTGCCTTGCCATTGTTATAATTAATTATAATTTCGGGTTTCACAATTTAAGGAAGTCAGCCATGGACCCTGAGCGTCGGAAGTTGCTAAAAAAATAGTGTTCTATTTTTTACAGCTTATGTACAGGAGGGATTCCACCATGGGGGGAAGGGAGGGTACGGATTGGAATTTGGTCTTTTTCTAGGGATTGAGGATTCAGCAGAATTATTAATGATACTGGTGAAGGTAAAGTAAGAAAGAGTTGAAGGATTATTATTAGTTAAAGAAGCAATTGAATTCTGGACTTGGAATGAAAAATATGACGAATTTGCTTTACTGAAGTTGAAAGAACTATGAATATTTACGGCAGTATTGAGATTGGCACTGCGTTACGTAAAGTGGGATAGACGATTTTTTTTGGCAGTTACTATAATAAGGATATGGTCGAAACCATGAGGTTCACTAAGAGTTGACACGGTCGTGTCACACGAATATCGTGATCTCACCCGTTACACCCCTTTGCCTTGGTGTCACCATTCGTTCGATTATCAATCGGGACGCCCGATAGATAATCGAACCAGTTTTTGGAGTCGGCGATGAGCCCCGAAACGTTCGCGAACGGTGTGACGACCGTCGAGAACGACGGCGGCGCTTGTCTGCTTTCTGCCGTCTTCGTGGCCGTTTTTACATATTTTTGCGTGTGGTTTTACTTTGTTCTTTAACATTTGTTTGATAAACATTTCTAGTTGTCATTCGACATTTAGTTTTAATTTTGTTGTATTATTATAGCAAATAGTTTTTTTTTTATTATAATACAAATAATATTTATTAAAAATATTAGTTTAATATTTAATTTACTTATTACTTACTTAAAAAGTTAATTTAGTATTATTATTATAATATAAATTTCTGATTTAATTTAATTTCTTTGTTTATGTAAATTTATTTGTTTGTGTGGTGTGCACCGTGACAATTGGCTCCCCGAGGAATCAACCAGTCAAGTACGGGTACAGCGAAATCGTAAGTACTTTTTATTTTGTGACACATAAAATAGTTACTAAAAAAAACATAAAAAAACTGATATTATTGTGTTCGTCTACCTGTCCTCCTCGTATTGATGCACACGTTCCACTCACTTCCAGATCTGGTGTTGAGAAAAACCCCAAAAAACTGATCAGCCTAGGAGCGAAACTACCCATGGGCTACTATCAAAACTGTAGAGGTCTATGAACCAAACATTGTCTTTTTAAATGTAATGTTGATGTGTTTAATTATATTTTCATTTGTTTATCTGAAACATGGCTAACTAATAGCTTCCAAGACACTGAATTAGATTTACACAACTATGTTGTATTTAGGTGTTATAGAAGTAGTCAATCCAGTAGTTTCAGTAGAGGAGGTTGAGTTATCGTTGCTATTCGTAACAATGTGGTCCATAACTTGTTACCAGCACTCATTAACAATTATTAATTAAATTTTATGTAAATAATACTGCTTATATTGTTTGTTCCGTGTACATTCCTCTTAGTAGCCCTATCCCGGTATATGAGTCCTTTATGTCTGCTGCTCAATATATTATCAACGCTAATCCTGGTTCCGTATTTATATTCTCTGGTGATTTCAACCTTCCAGACTTATCCTGGTCTAATGACGATTTTGACTTAATTTATTCTTCCTCTGGCCCTGAAATCTATTGTATTCCTGACGTTTTCGCATATAATAATTTTTTTCAACTAAATCTCATACCCAACTCTAATTCAATTCAAATCAATTCCTTGATCTAGTTTTTTCCAATGATTCTCGGATCAATATCGAGAAATCCGTTTCTGTGGTGGTTCCTTGCGATCCCTACCACCCAGCCATAAATATTATGCTTATTTTTGTAGATGACTTACCTTCCATAGATTGTTGTCATAAATATTAACATTTTCGTAAAGCCTGTTATCCTCGTATTAGTGCCTTCTTATCATCGTTTAACTGGTTAAACCTTAATAACAACCAATATTTATTCTGCTACATGTGCACTGTATGATGCATTGCATTTCTGTGTTATAAGTTTTGTACCTTTAGTTATTTTTAAATCTTCTAATATTACATCCTGGTTTTCTAAAAATCTTAAGACCATTGTATTTGTCAAGAAAAAAATGCACGCTAATATCAAAACATCACGTAACCCTGTTGACTAAAACTAGTTCTCTAACCTGCGCGCTCAATATAAGTATTATTATAAAAAATGCTATAAAACATTTCTATATAACACTGAAAACATGCTTAAAACTAATCCTCGTTTATTTTGGGACTTTGTACGTAAAAAAAAGGTCTAATAATAATATTCCCAACTCTGTCCACCTCAATAATCAAAGTGCCACTGATCCTGAATTTATTTCCAGTCTTTTCTCATCTTACTTTAACACAGTGTATGGCCTAAGTAGTCTACCTGTAATTCCATTTGCGCAGCATACTTTACCTTCTGACTGCATCTTTAGTATTGATGATGTCGAGAATGGGTTAGCTGCACTAAAACTCCGTTAGCCCTGATGGTCTATCTGGGACCTTTTTGTATGACATTAAATCTGTCCTCTGTTTTCCTCTATGGTTACTTTTCAGACGCTCAATGGACGATGGAATTTTTCTATCTATGCTTAAAATCAGTTCAGTCACCCCTGTGTTCTGATGACAAATCAAATCTGACGCCACGAATTATCGATCCATCTCAATTCTAAGTTATATTGCCAAGCTTTTTGAACACTTAGTACTGCAATTCATTCAGCCCTCGGTTGACCCTGTACTATTCGACGAACAATATGGTTTCCGACCTGGACGTTCTTCCGTTTCGAACCTTGTTTAATAATTTTGTCCTCGAGGCATTTGGAAATCGATCCCAGGTAGACGTGATTTTCACTGATTTTGCGAAAGCATTTGACCGTGTCCACCACGCTATCCTGATTGACATCCTCTATAAGTTCGGTTTTGGCGAACCTATTTTGTCCTGGTTTTAATCATACCTGTCCGATCGTGTTCAGTTTGTTTAAGTGCTTGGATTAAAATCTGCTGCTGTCCCTGTTCCATCTGGAGTACCCATGTCTCCCCTGCTTAATTTGTTATTTATAAATGGAATTACGAAGGCTGTTCCTAAATGTAAATTCCTAATGTTCGCTGACGACCTGTAACTTTTCCGAAAAGTCGAATCTGAAGCTGACTGTCTCGCCCTTCAGAATGAGTTAGATTCCATTAGCTTATGGTTTTGCACTCTTGGCCTTCAATTTAATACTAATAAATACAAAACTATGTCCTTCACCACGCGCCGGTGGCAATCGATTATTCTTACACTATCAATGGTTCAGTAATTGGTAAAGTTACAAGTAATTGCGACTTGGGCGTTCTTTTCACTGCCGATCTTAACTTCCGCCCTCACATTGACTCCATCTGCTGCCGAGCCCTCAAAATGCTTGACTTCGTAATGCGCACTATGAATGAGTTCAAACTGTCTGGATCTCTCAAGAATGTCTACTGCTCTTTAGTCCGAAGCTTGCTCTAGCATACTCTAGTATGCGTCTATGCTCTGGGACCCATTTGTGGTAATTGATTCTTGTCACTTGGAACGAGTTCAAAGGCGCTTTCTGTCGTCTGCAGCTTACATGCTAAAAATTGTCCATCCTCCTCATAACTATACTCCAGTATTGGACGCACTTAACCTTATTTCTTTAGCAGATAAACGCGTTAAAGCTAACCTGGGATTTTTGCAAAAGTTAATCGATGGTTCTATAAATTCTCCTTCACTGCTCGAGCAAGTGAACTTTAAAGTTCCACATCGGGCCACAAGGTCTCGAGTTCCTTTTACTGTACCTCTCCATTACACAAATTAGGGTAAAAACCAACCAATTGACCGCATGATGCGGTTGGTTAATGAGGACCTCGCCTTTCTCAGTTTACATTAATATTGTGTTAATATTTTGACATTTCTTGTATGTAATTTTACTGGCGTCCTAATTATTATAATTTATATTTATTGTACCTGTAATTCTGCTTTATTTTTGGGCCATCGCTTCTTGTATATGTTAATTATCTTATACTACTGAATTATTGTTGTGTGTTGTACTAAATAAGGAATTTTTATTCCGTAAATTAATTAATAAATAAATATAGACTTTACGTATAATTCTTTTGGTCCTTCGTGTATCATTTGCAGTAGACTATGGTGCCAAAAAGGGTAAGGGGTCATGTGTTCGAATGCCGTATGTCCGAAAAATTTTCTGTTCGAAAGACTGTGTGTACGAAAGGTCATATGTTCAAAATTATTGATTAACGAAACTAAACGAAAATAACATTATAATTGCGTCTTCATAATATTGGATTTCACACAATTTTATCTTTACTGAAAAAGTATTATAGATACTCTCGACGACTTTTTTTTGTCTGTCATCTATGTACGGCTTGATACATCATTACAAAAGTGTCAAACACAATTTCGTTTAAATTTTGTTTTTAAATAATATTTTATAAATTTGTCTAAGTGATTTTTCTTTTTTAAATGGCAAGTTTAAAAACGTTTAAAAGTATACACGGCAAGGAAATGTTACTTGTAAATAATTATGAATTCATGCTTGATAAAATACGATTGCGAATACGTGATCAAAATAATATATATTATTGGAAATATACAAATCGATGTGGAGCAACATTTCGGACAATATTTGACCACGGTAAACATAAACAAGACGATTGTTCTATTTTTAATGATCATTACCACGCACCAGATACAGTTAAAATTCAATGCAACATTTTAAAAAATAAAATTAAAAAATGTGCTCAAGCTTCACAAGACGCACCAAATCAATTATATCTGAATGAAATTGCAAATTGCAATGTCATCATTTCATCTCAAGTAACTAAAAACGCATCTAAGCAAATCGTAAAGAGGCAGAGATAAGGAAAAGAACTAGAACCAGTTTCACTAAATTTTATACCTCCCTCGGTTAGGGGTATAACTTCAAAATACAATTTAAGGACAACCTTTCTTTTTGATAAATGTAATCGAAGGAAATAATAAATTTATGATTTTTACAACAGTTCAGAATTTTATATACTTGAGAGAATCACATTTTTGGCTCGCTGATGGAACGTTCAATTTCACGAGGTATCAATAACAACATTTGTGTACCATTGCTATACGTGTTGATGACCAACCAAACTGAAGATGATTATAAAACGCTGCTAAATGTGTTTAATAATTTTTCGATTGAAAATAATATTAATTTCGAAAACAATAATGAACTTGAAATAATAACGGACTTTGAAAAAGTTTCAATCAACGCGATCAATGATGTCTTACCATTTGTAACGCATTCTGCTTGTTTTTTTCATTTTTGTCAAAAAATCTAGTGTCATATTCAAAAAGAAGTGCTATCTACAAAGTACATGGAAGACCCGGAATTTAATTTGATCTGTCGGCATTTGTCTGATTTTTCTTTTCTCCCAGTAAACAAAGTACGTATTAAAAAAAATACAAAACACTTACCTTTTTTTATTTTATAACTATCTAATATTTCAGAATCGTGTAATCTTATTGCAAGGCAATTATTAAGGTGGCCTTATATTGTTTAACAGAACACTAGTTGAGAATAATAATAATAATAATAATAATAATAATAATGATGACAATATCTCAATGTGAAATATAATGAAAAAGAAAAAAAAATGTTAGGAAAAACTATGTCGCAAAAAAAAATGTATCAGTCGCATACATCCACTCGTGGGCACGGTGTTCACAGAACAACCCGAACGGACCGGTTGGATAGTATTCCGTGCGGACATCGTCGCGACCGTTCGCGTCCCCTGTCCATTGATGGATGGGGGGACGGGGTGTCACGGCGGCGTTGCGTGCCGCGGTCTGGCGGTTGATGAGAGAGACATAGGCACGGTCGGTGACAGACGTATAATAATACGAGTATATATAAAAATATGATTTTCAAAAAAATTTCTAACCTCTATAAACGTGAACTACCCTAATATATCGAGGGTCTAGTATTGAAGGAACGTATCAAACAAAAAATGCGATATTTTGATTATTAGCATAAAATATCCAGTTTTTAAAGTATTTATTAGTAGTAGAACGACACATCTCCAATGATACTGGATTGACTTTTTTTTTCATTAAACTTTTCAACAATTATTAATGTTTAGGATCTATCCCTTACAGTACGTCGACGGGTAGTAGACGCACGGAAAGAGAGGACAAGGGCAACAGATATAACCTTACTTGCTAAAATAATAACACAAGTTCATATAGTAATAACAATAATGATATTAAGTATATCAACAATTATAATAAGTTAGAAAATAATTCAGAGAAAAGAACAAAAGAAGAAATGGGTACCCATGCTGTACATACTATACATATAAAATTTTAATATAAACATTAAATAATAAGATATTAACAAGACTAACACCAAAAAGATAACATAATATTAAAATAAGAAGAAAACAAACCAATATTTTAAGCTATTGCATAGCTTTTACTCAGGCTCTGAGCGCGGCGACCGAATGTGAAAATTCCGTATCGAAAAAACCTAACACCCCCCACTCCAACCGGCCCAGCGGTGCAGCAAAGCCGTGTATCGTCGGTTCAGTTCGGCAGACTTCGGCACGGTGTTTGGGTGCGTGCGACTAGACGTATGCGTGTAGACTGTACTTAGCTCGCACGAATTGAGACGAACTGCTCCGAAATTGTACGAATACTTAAACAGCTGTTTGTGAGAAATTATATAGGTGTATAGGTATCTATAATCCATGTACAACAGTGAATAGCTGTACTTGTAAAACTTGTGTTTAAAGTGTTTCAAATATGAATAAACAAAGTGAATTTATTAATGAAAAAAGTGATGAAAAAATAGTGAAAGAAAATGAGTGAGTACTCTATATACATACATTTTTAATTATAGAAACTATCAAACCAAACACGTGTACTATTTAGTACCTTTGTTATTTGTGTAATTACACTATTTATACCTAATTATTTATATTTATTATTTATACGAAGCTATTTTTGTTTTATAGAGAAGAAGAACTGAAAGAGCTAAAAAGAAAAAGAAATTGTGAACGTCAAAGGAAATTCCGTCAACATATTGCAGAAAAATCTTATGTGAATATGTAATTTGATTTAATAATAATATTTAAAAACAAATTGTAATATATACCTCAATATTATTTAATAACTTTACGATTTCCTCATTTTTTCACAGGAAAAGACGAAAATTAGACAGTAATGAAAAGAATTTACAATGTAGGGCTGTTCAAAATATAGAAAATGTAACGCTACAAGAAAATCAATTTCACAGCCAAAAACTTCAAATTTATGAACAGCGTAATGAATGCATTACTCCCGAAGTTATTCTACACAAGAACACAGAAATTCCTGGTGATGGTAATTGTCTATTCCACTCGCTTATAAGTGTTTTGCAACTTCAAATTGAGACTTGTGACTTGAGAGATCAGTTAAGCGATTCACCCTATTTAAACTCCTGCCACAATCCGCAAGAAGCATATAACATTCTATCAAGCACTAATGATTACGGAGATTTGGATTGTTTATACTTATTTTCAAAAATGTACAGTCAAAATATTTGTGTACATTATTGTTTTTACAACATAACTACAAAAAATCAAGACACTATCTTTTGTCATTTTAAAGCAAATGATACACAAAACTGGATTCATCTTCATCTTCATGAACAACATTTCACACCTTTTTTTGAAGTATCAGATTTATTTGAGACAATACAGGACGCTACCCAAAATGAAGCCCATGTTGATGCCAATCTTCAACTATTGCGTGATAATTATGATGATGATCCTACCGAAGATAACGATAGTAATCATGAAAATGAAATTGAGATTGATAGAGAAGATCAAATTGATGAAAATATTATGGATTTTATTGTTGATGATAATATTCCAGCTTACACAAATTATCGTAAACACAGTACAAGTCATATTGATTTTTATAAAGACTTTACGAGTAATTCATTTGGTCATTCTTGTATTATTTGCGACAGACTGTGGTGGAAAAGAGACTTGAAAATGTCGACCAGTAAACATGAAAGTATTTTGAAAACAATACTGCAGGTAATCTTAATTATTTTAATTATCCACTTTATATTTTTCTTTACATATCTTGATAATACGAATTTGATTTTTTTAGAATTAATACCTGGTGAAATTGTTCAAGTCTGCTCTACGTGTTATACATCTTTGGAAAAAGACAAAATTCCTCTCATGTCAACCTACAATGGTTTTGCATATCCGAAAATTCCATCACATTTACCAACGTTAAATCTTATCGAGCAACGATTGATTTCACCAAGAATACCGTTCATGCAGATTCGTAGACTGAGACACGTTAATGGTCAGTACGGTATTTATGGCCAGATAATTAATGTTCCTGTCGAAGTTAATACAATGGTAAAACAATTGCCAAGAAACATTCAAGATGACAATTGCTTTTATGTGCATTTGAAAAAGAAGTTAATTCACAAAACTAGTTATGTCCATGGGCTTATTAATAAAAGCCATATTAAAGAGTGGTTATTGTATTTAGTATCTACGCCTCTTTATAATTATCATGACATTAAAATTGATGAATCTTTTTTTACCGGCAATGAACGTACTTCGCAATTAAATATGGACGAAATAAGTGAACACGTGCCAATTGAAGACAATTTAGTTGCGCAGCAACAAACCCTTTTGTGGAATGATGATTATTTTTTGAGTATAGCACACGGTGAATATAACAGGCCAATCAGTATTTTAATGGATGAACATGCGGAAGAACTATCTTTTCCAACAATCTACGGCGGTCAGTTTCGAACATACAGAGATGGTGTTACTGTTACTCCATTCATGCAAGCTACCAGCGAACTTCGGCGTACTGATAGGCGTGCTACTGACCCACAACACCTTTTATACATCGCTGCTAAAATCATGAGGTTGCGAGTTAGTAGCTGTATCAACGTTGCGTTTAAGCATGTTGGACAAGATACTTCAATTACGAAACAGACCTGATAGTATCATAATCTGAAGAATATATAAATAATTGTATAGAAACGAATCTCGCATTTCTTCGCTGCATACCAAATTCTGCTTGGTTTTGGTCAAGTCGCAAAAAAGATCTTTTTGCAATGATCAGGCAATTAGGGTCACCAACTGCTTTTATGACTCTTAGCGCTAATGAAACTGGCTGGGAAATTTTGTTGAAATTATTGTACAAATTGAAAAACGAGGGAGCGAAATTTCAGATGAGTCTTTAGCAGAAATGAGTTATGTGCATAAAGCTCAACTTGTGAATGAAGATGCCGTAACTTGTGCTATTTATTTTAATAAAATGGTAAATTGTCTGTTAAAAGTTTTACAATCAAAGAAAAGAAGTCCATTCGGAAAATATAGAGTAGTACATTATTTCAAAAGAATCGAATTTCAACATCGTGGTAGCCCACATGCTTATATTCTTCTTTGGTTGGAAAATGTTCCTGAAGATTTATTAAGCAATGATCCTGAAGTAATTAAATTAATCGACGAATTAGTTTCTGTGTCAGCGTCAGAGGCGTCTGGAAATATAAAACTAGTAACACACAAACACACATTCACGTGTTATAAAAAAATGAATCCTAATAAAAAGCAAGAATGTAGATTTGGTGCACCATTTATGCCAACAAAAAAAACTATTAATTTGATACCTATGAAAGACACTGATCCCGATTACTCGGAAGAACTTTTCAAAGAATATAGAAAACGATTTAAATTTATAAGAAATAATCTAGAAAATTCTGACTACACAAATTTTGATGAATTTTACTCGCATAATGATATTATTTCTGATGATCATTAGTACAATATTATTCGTGCTGGTATCAATAGACCGAAATTATTCTATAAAAGGACACCAGCAGAAAAATGGCACAACACTTTTAATCCATTTGTATTACATCATTTGAAATCGAACATGGATTTTCAGATTATACTAGATGAATATGCTTGTGCAACATACGTTGTTGAATATGTCAATAAGCATAATAGAGGGATTAGTAATTTGCAGAGACAAATAATAGACATAATGGACGACCATCCAGAATTCGACACTGTCGATATCACAAGAAAAATGAGTATTGACATACTTCAGTCTGTTGAAATGCCGGCACAAGAAGCTGCTTGGTATTTATTAAGAGAACCTATGGCTAAGTCATCGGTGGTGACAGTCTACATTCCAACGATATTCCCTACTGAACGCGCAAGAATTAGAAAATCTATGAAGGAACTTGAAGTTTTAGATGATGATTGTACGAACGTTTGGAAAGAGAATTGGTTCGATAAATATGAGAAAAGACCTGAAGAACTCCGCGATGTTACGTTAGCACAATTTGTTGCAAAATATTACCTAAATAAAAAGGGGACTTACACTAAAAGAAATACTGCAAAAATAATAAGATGCAGGAATTACGATATGGCTGACAATTACAACGATTATAGGCGTGAGATGGTTCTGTTGCATGTTCCTTTTAAAAGTGAAGAAAATGATATTATTGCTGAAAATAAGTTTATTCAAATATACGAGGTCAACAAAGATACGATATTAGAGCGTAGGAAAGAATTTGAATCGAATTTGGACATAGAGAAAACTTTAGAAATTTGTAGACAGTTGTGCCGAGAAAACGATGAAGAACAAGAAGACGAAGAATTATTAAGAGCGGTAGATATTTTGCATGAAAGAGATCCTTATGACTTATTATTACGAGATCCAAACTCAACTGTTAACTCTGATTTACAAAATGCATCTCTGCATAAACTTGGCGTTATAGCTAAAAAAAGAGAAAATCTAATGTACTATCAACAATTCTATGATTTAATGCGAATGGCCAATGATCAACAAAGAGATATTCTTATGACTATAATTCATCATTTACAAACTTCAATTCAAGAACCATTTCAATTTTTTTTTACGGGACCAGCTGGTACGGGAAAATCATTCGTTATCAAACTGATTATGGAAATTTACAACAGGTTCACTGATACTGATGGTTACTGCAATGCCTATATTACATGTGCTTCAACTGGCAAAGCTGCCGTGGCTATTGATGGTACAACTGTTCATACAGCTCTCAAAATTTCTCTTTCAAAACTTTTGCCTCTGTCATCAGAAACGCTGCAATTATATAGATCTCTCTTCAGATATGTCAGAGTACTGATCATTGATGAAATTAGCATGGTTAGTGCAGAACTTCTACATAAAATTGATAATCGTCTAAAACAAATAACAGGAAAAAACACAGATTTCGGAAGTATAGATGTTATTTTGATCGGAGATTTACGGCAATTGCCACCAGTAAGATCGACACCAATTTACAAGACAATCAGAACGAGCATGATTGGACCGCATTTATGGAGAAAATTAAAATTTTACCAACTTACCACAGTAATGAGACAAGCTAATGTTGCATTTTCACAAGTTTTAACAAAAATAGGTAATGGAGATGTACTAGATGAGCATGAGTTTCAACTTATTGAATCGAGATTTTTCAAAAAAGAGGATGTTGCTACATTATGTCCTGATGGAGTTCGTTTATTTTTCAAAAATGAAGATGTTGCCAATTATAACAATTTGATTTTGAGCCAATGTGAAAACAAAGTTCTTTCAACGTCCGTAGACGTCATTATTGGCGATAAAAGTACTGAGCAGGAAGCTAATTTTAGACTTAAATTACATAAAAAATCTGTTATTGACACTGGAGGACTGCCTTATCACATTACTTTTGTTATTGGAAAGCATTATGTTATTACAACCAACATCGACGTTACTGATGGTTTATGCAATGGTGCTGTTGGGAAATTGGTACACCTAGAATTTGATGAAAGTAACACATTGATTAGAGTTTGGCTGGAATTTTCTGATTCAGATAAAGTGGGTAGAAAAAAAAGGCAAAAAGTAGCCACTCTAGCAGTGCAAAATAGAGTCGGCAATCTCGCTGTTCCCATTGAATTACGAACGGCAAATTGTCGAGGTCAGTCACTATACGACTCGACGTAATAGTAGAGGTGTCGGTGGTTTGGCC
>NW_020272245.1:0-6587 GCF_003268045.1 Sipha flava
TTTTTTTTATACATATAGATTTTGTATTCATAATTCATGTATTATTAATAAGTAATTATTATTTCTTGGTATGACATTTTGTTTGAATTTTCATGTCGGGTAAATATTTTTGGTATTTTTAAACTTAATTTCTTATTTTTCTAAGAAGTTCCAAATATAATAGGTATTTGATTTTAATATAAATATGTCACTCATACGCTGAATAGTCATTACTTCCTTCTTGGAACCCGTTAAGTCGTAACTACTTATAGAATAATGAAAATCATCAAATAAATATTATATGGAAAACAATATTATTAACTTAAAATAATTTTTTATGTATTCTGTATTCATTCTGATACATATAAAGCAATTTTCATTTTTTTTTTTTTTTTTTTGTAACATTTTAATGATTAGCTATCATTAAATATTGTACATTATATATAAATACTGTTTAATGGTACACTATATTACTACAGTAAACATTAAACACCTAGGTAACTATTGATAATAAAGATTATAATTGAGTCTTCATAGATATCATTAGAATATGAAATATTGACCAAAAAATAACATTTTTTGAAAATGTCTTTTTTTTATATCTTGATAAAAATGAAACTATCTTTTATCTTTATCTAGATATTTTAAATTTTTTTATCTATTATCTTTATCTAAATTAATTTGGACATATTATCTTTCATCTTTATCTAGATAAATTTTATTTTATTTTATTTCTATTCCCAACACTGTCAATTAATATAACTATTTGATCAATTTAACTTTTAATATATTTTAAAAGTAGTTAGAATAAATACTCGAATACTTATAAAAAAAAAAAAAAAAAATAGTATTCCGAATACTTTTAAAATACTTCTAGTTTTCATACTATAAAAATAATAGATGTCGACTCAAAAGAAATATTTGAAATTGTAGATAAAATATATGTTATTTTATTATATTTTATTATATTATTATTATAATCTAATAGGTACCTTCAATATAAATAATGAATAAAATATATTTATATAATGTACATTTATGTATGAGAAATAAGTAATAAATAGTAAGTACATAATAGTATAGGTAGGTATACTATAAATTTATAAAATAATTCATTACAATTTATATAATTCTTATTATGGTGTAATATTTATGGTTAAAATATTTAAAAATTAATTCAACCATTATCTGTATTATTTAATTTTCTTTCTTTGAGAAAATATTTTAAGAGTCACTAGAAAGTATAAACTGAATAGTCTTTATTAAATATGTAAACAATTGTTAAAAATAATACTTTAAGTCATAATTTTGATAATATAACTAAACATGTATTGCAGTAACACAACTTTTAAAATAATAGTAATTAATTATAAAGTTAATAAATTAATAATATTAAAAAATTTCATTATTTATAAATTATTATTATTTTTTAACTTTCAAGTTCAATTTTTCGAATTTTTTGAATAAATGTACTCGTATTTATTTATCCGGATGAATTACATTAGATTACTGAAGAATTCATCTTAGTTAATTGATCAGATAATTAATTTTGTTTATTATCTAGATAAGATAAAAAATAATTAATTATTTGTTTAGGTAATGCTCAAACGGTGTTCGAAGTATTTGACCGTTACGCACAAGACCGTATTGTAAAATATCATGTCGTCAGATTGTCGGAATAACGTGAGCAGCATAAATGCAGAAGATTGAAATTGTTCCGGTCCGTTTGGAGCGTAAACGTGCACGATACTATATTTGTCACATACGACGCGTAATCTTAGGATCTAGATAAATAGAACGATGTCGGCGACAATAAGTCTTTTTACTCTGGCGTGGGGTGGCGAACGCTTCGTTGACAAACGGGCTTATTTACAGTGCTCGAGAACGTACGAACATTGAACGCAAAATAATCATGAGCTTTTCAGAGTCGTAGTTTTATATTTATATATATTTACACGAGAGACTTTGGTGCAGCAGAAACTGCGAAGAACGAAGAGCATTAAAAACATTCGATAAACGCGATATTGTTTGGAAAGGGAAAGAAACGATCGTCGACGCGGTATATTTAAAACAGGTTGGTTAGGACTTCGGGGCCACCATGTCTACGATACTACGATCGGTGTACCAATATCCGAACATTATCACCGCGACAATTATGTTGATTATTGTTTAGGCACTACATTGTCGTGTGCGACGAACCATTCATGTTGGATTTATGCAGCAAAGACACTTCCCTGGAAAATGGACCACTTGCTTATTTACTTACCGAATACTACGACCGAATAACACAATTATTCGATGGTGAAAGGCAAAAGGAGCTAGACAACATTTCGAGGTTAGCGGCGACGCGGTGCACAGCGGAATAAGTGTAACAGCGTTCCTGTTACCATTTGGTAATCTGTACAACTCGACACGACCGTCTTATGCGAAACAGCCATTATATGAGTGTAAAGGCCTTTTCTGGTAAACGAGTGACGCTATTGAAAATTGTGTACGCCAAGCGATAAATGCATGGCTATTATTTTTATTACTTTCCACCATGGTTATTACTTTTATCGTTTACAATGTCGACGATATGAAGTACTTACATCTGATCGAATTATTATCCATCTTGTTCATTTTATTAACATAACAAACCTAACTGCACACGTTATGGGTCAAGGCGATGGATCTCCCTAAAAATAATCTGGTGATGAGTGGTCGTTGACCGTTATAATAGACCTAATGGGTTATAACTTATAAACATGGGTACATATAGATAAATTTAACTTTATATAAGCCATGGTGGGGGGGAATTCCCTCAATTTGCCACTCCGGGTGCCTATAACGACATATGCAACTATTGAATGACCGTTAAGATAGGAGAAATAATGAGCCACTGTAGAAGGGATCGCATTATATCGCAATTT
This sequence comes from Sipha flava, assembly GCF_003268045.1. Classification (NCBI taxonomy): domain Eukaryota; kingdom Metazoa; phylum Arthropoda; class Insecta; order Hemiptera; family Aphididae; genus Sipha; species Sipha flava. The sequence continues at coordinate 2,889 of NW_020272245.1, forward strand.
ACCATTACTTTCGAAGAACGGTTCTCAACGAATTACGTCGTACCTTCAATAAATGAAAATAGTTCGTATGACTGCAGATGTTATACGATTAGGTATTTAATTTTGTATTCAGATTTGTTGCACTGCACAATCAACTTTAGATGAAACTAAGTGTTTTACATGTATGATTATAAATTTAATTTATCAATTATAATTTATTTAACTTGAAACCACAATAACAATAAACACAAATATATATTTTTCATATTTTTTACAAAATAGAATAACTATTCAACGTTTATTCGCGAACTTTCAATGCAAACGAACATGTTTATAATTTTTACTAAAAAGTGTTCACATTTTGTTACCTGATTTCTATACCAAAATTTAAAAATACAATAAAATCAAAATTCAACAAATATTTATTTTATATTTGCCTTGAAAAATCCCAAATCTTCGGGGATATAACTATAAAACAGCATATTATATGTTACCGTCAATGGAGTTATAAAGGCGTTATTAAAAATTTCCATTATATGTTGAACTGCTTTTTATAGGCAGTAACACTGTTGGAAGGTATTTATATGGAATGCCCTGCTTAAGCTAAATGATGACAATAAATACTTAGAAAATTATACATCATTCTCGTGATTGGCCTACCATTTTCATAAGTGACCTATGACTATGATATTCATTGTATTCATAACGATCATGTGGTATGCATAGTTAATAAAATTAAACATGTGATAAGGTACTGTCAGTTACTGGTATATGGTTCTTTCGAATACATACGAGTACATTTTTTTATTAATTTTATGGAGATCCATAAATGTAGACTCAAAAATAGAAAAACATTATCGACGTAAAAAGTTATTTAGCAAATCGACGAATTTCTACATTTATTCTGTAGGTACGACGAAGATTAAAGCTATGTTAAATTTACTCATTGACAAAACCATTCAAAATCACTCGAAAAGTTTAACATTGACGGTATCACGTAAAATGTACATTGTACATGTAACATTAAAATGAAAAATATATTAAAAATCTAACTATCATTTTTTGGTCTTGCATGTGTGTTTTTGCAGATAGTTAACATTCAGGTATTTCTTTTACTTTTCTTCTTGCAATCACTATAAAAATTAAAAAATTTAATATCATCTTCAAAAAAAATTTTAAGATTTGGGATTATTTATATTATAGATTCTATAACATAAAGATTGTAAAAATGGCTTTTCTACCCTTGAACAAATTTATGATTAATTAATTATGCAATCATTGAAAACAATTATTTTTTTTTTTTTTTTAAATCAATATACTCGTAACATACTTGTCCTTTAATCATTTCGCGGATGGTGCTGGTGCAATACCACGTCTATTTAAGTAAATTCGTTTCCATCATTAACCATAATACATTAAATTTATTTTCACGTTTTTCTACACATATCTAAAAAATAAAGGACTATGGTTGAATTCGAACAACATTCGTCCTCAATACAATTGAAAAATGACTAGATAACTGATACATGTTTGCTGATATGCGCTTATATCATTAAATAAATCTTTATTTGTAAGTAATGAGTATAATTTTATGCCTTACTATCAACAAACATAATAACGCGACTAATAGATGGACACATAACTTTTAAGAAACAAAAAATTATTGATTATTACAAAGTACAAGTCTCTCCACATTTCGTCTCTGCCGGGGTACTCATTTCGTAAATGTCTTATGTGGTATTCCCACAGCTTACTGGTATATTGAATCAGATAAAGATTATTTTTTTCAATTCTGTGCAACTGTTTGGGAGTCGCAAATTTCAGGGCCGGTTCCAGTTGATCAAACGGGATCCCTTTAGTAGATTTCGAATCTAAAAAAATGAAAATAACATAATATTACATTAATATCAATATAATGGTGAAATCAAAATGAGTTAAAATCGTGTACACATCACCGTAAACCGAGAAAATAATATGTACCATCTAAGTCAGTGGTTCTCAACCGGTGTGCCGTGAGCGCCATTTAAATGTGCCGTGATAAATCTATAAAATGTTTTATAAGTATGTATTTACCAGCTTATTATTGATATTCGATATGAAAACTGATCGAATTAATCGTAGATACATATAATTTTATTTATTGTAAGTATGCCCGTCGCAGCCGTCTCGATCGATCGATTGTATTAATTAATATATTTCTCAATAAATAACCCTCTAATAGAGTAGACTGTAAATATTATACATACATATATATATATAAAAAATATGATTCACATAATTTATGGATTGGTGTGCCGCAAAAATTTGTTGAAGATGAAGTGTGCCGCATTGATAAAAAGGTTGAAAACCACTGGTCTAAGTTCTTTTTCAGGAAATTTATGCAAGTATCTTTAAGACTTGGAAATTCTGGATCCACTGCTCTTTTACTCCCAGCGTATACCTTCGTCCTTTAATAATTATTTAAGATGAAACTCAATCTATGAATGTATAATTATTCTATGTAAGACCTCTTATATTTTTTTGACAGTATTTCATCCAATGGATCAATCTCATCGACGAACTTTCTTCTACTTCTTAATGTTGATTCGTTCAGTTGTTTGGTAAAGCTTCCTGCTGCAGTTGAGTCCATGGGTTTAAATTTGTATTGTAGATTATTAAGAAATTTAAAGAAAAGTAGATTTTTCAAGAATATTCAAGTTATTTTAACAACATACTCGTAAATATATTAAGATATTGAAAGAATGATCTTCACTTACACCGTTATTACATAAATAATACTAAATGAGCTCATATAAGAATACACTTGGTCACTTCTAGGTAGTTAATACTCAAACAAGAATGAGACATCAAGTTCATTACTATTAGAAACAAACATGTCACAGATCAACATCACCAGTGTTGGGACTTATCTAGATAGATTTTTTGTCATCTTTTATCTTATCTAGATAAATAACGATAAGTTATCTAATTACTTATCTAAGATAAATTTTTACTTATCTTGATAATTTTATCTAGATAATTGTCTGTATTTTTGTCAAGATTAGAGTGATTTTTATTTTTGTACGGAGACGAATCCAACAAATCAGAGATCATCAAAATCGGTCCAGCCGTTCTTGAATTATAACTTCTGTAAATAACCTGACTTTTTTTTATACATATAGATTTTGTATTCATAATTCATGTATTATTAATAAGTAATTATTATTTCTTGGTATGACATTTTGTTTGAATTTTCATGTCGGGTAAATATTTTTGGTATTTTTAAACTTAATTTCTTATTTTTCTAAGAAGTTCCAAATATAATAGGTATTTGATTTTAATATAAATATGTCACTCATACGCTGAATAGTCATTACTTCCTTCTTGGAACCCGTTAAGTCGTAACTACTTATAGAATAATGAAAATCATCAAATAAATATTATATGGAAAACAATATTATTAACTTAAAATAATTTTTTATGTATTCTGTATTCATTCTGATACATATAAAGCAATTTTCATTTTTTTTTTTTTTTTTTTGTAACATTTTAATGATTAGCTATCATTAAATATTGTACATTATATATAAATACTGTTTAATGGTACACTATATTACTACAGTAAACATTAAACACCTAGGTAACTATTGATAATAAAGATTATAATTGAGTCTTCATAGATATCATTAGAATATGAAATATTGACCAAAAAATAACATTTTTTGAAAATGTCTTTTTTTT
>NW_020272246.1:0-6573 GCF_003268045.1 Sipha flava
AAAAATGGCTTAAAGATAAAAATATTCCTTACAATAATTTAGAAACATTGGCCGAATTCAAAATGAAGGTGAAAAATATGATGCCACGTGAAAAATCGTATCTCCTTGATGAGTTGGCATTAGAAAGAGGTCATGAGGTGATACGACTTCCTCCCTATCACTGCCAGTATAACGCTATTGAGTTGATTTGGGCTCAAGTTAAAAATGAAGTTCCCAAAAAAAATAACACTTTCAAGATGGTAGACATTGAACGTTTGACTCATGAAGCGTTAGATTCAGTGACTGTACAAGATTGGGAGAAATGTGTACGATATGCAGAAAGTATTCAAACCCAAGAATATGAAAGAGAAGTTCACAGGGATGCCATATTAGAACCCATTATATTAACCATATTACCAGGTGATAGTGATTCGAGTGATGATGACACAGATAATGATGATGATTAAGCTATTTATATATATATATTATATATGACATATTTGGTAACTAATTTCGACCCAAAAATGGACTTAAAACAGAGTAAAAAAAAAAAAACTTATAGACAATTACTCCTTAGGTACGTCAGATAAGCTTTTAATCAATATCAACTTCAAATTTGAAAAAAAAAAAATTTCGGACTTAATGGGTTAATTTGATTCTTTTGTTCAATTTTACTCATTCTCAAATAAGAAATGGACAACGAACACCTAGGTAATTATTTAATTTACTTAATATATATTTTTATGATGATAAACAAAAAAAAAAATTTAGAAAAATCGCATAAAAAAATTAATACTTATATTTCAAAGCGTGTAATTAAAAAATAACCAAAAATAATCGTTAACCAATATCTAATAAGTATTGTATATATTCTACTGTATAATATCACAAAAATCGGTTTGCGTCCATTTGCGTCTCTATTTTTAATATTTTTTTTTGTAGCCTGTTCCAGTAGTAATGTCGATATAGACGATATCGACATTAACGAAAATTTAAATTGCAATAATTCATATTCTTATTTTTATACTTATGATGATTTATATCAACTATTAAAAAATAGAGGTCCATTAAATCCTCACTCTATAAAATCAAGAAGATACTTACTCGAAATGTTTAAGGCTAGATACGAAATTGAAGAATGAAATTTGCATTATACAAAATTAGTTGAACAATTAATTTTGAAGTTTACTTTGGTTTTATAAAGATTTTGGACGAAAACCTCACGGAACCATATAAAATGTATTCAAGCTAACAGTGAGTGGCTTAAATGTGAACTTGAACTACCTTAACAAGAACAAAACAAAACTATAGGAAGACCAGTCAAAGATTTTGAAAATAGTTGTGAAAGATCGAAACGGAATAAAATTAAAACAATAATAAATATATTTTCTTCTTCTGAAATGATACAAGCTACACAAACTTCACTTCATTCATCTGGAAATAGAACTGCAGCTTATTTATTAAAAGAGTCAATTAAAACACCTACTAGAGCATTAAAAATTAAAAAAGTGTACGTATTCATTGAATGTAATTATTCCGTACACAAATGACGAAGTTCTAGCTTTTTTCTTGGACAACAATTTAACCAAACAGCAATATATTAATATTCGACTCTCTGCTAAAAAAAAAATGTTAATATTTATTCTACTTATGAACAAATTTTAGAAGCAAAAAGAAAGTGTTATCCTATAAACATACAAGTTAAGGAAACAGCTTGTGAAATCAACATATAAGATCTTTTTGATCATACAATTGTTTGAATTTTTACAATCCCATCTCTGTCAAAAATAGAAAACCGAATGCATAATTTTGAAATAATATATAAATGGGGTTGTGACGGTAGCAGTGGGAAAGCTCAATACAAGCAAAGATATTTTTTTGTGAATACTACAAACGATGTATGTGATGGTGACTTATTTTTATTTTCGTTAGTTCCATTACAATTGCAGTGTAATGTTGAAAATAATAAAATAGTTTTATGGAAAAATCCTCGGCCCTCATCGACAAGATTTTGTAGGCCAATTAAATATAAGTTCAAAAAAGCAACTGCTCAAACTACTTTGGAAGAGTTAAAAATTGTTGAAGATCAAATCAAAAGTATAGTTCCTATAACTATAAAGATTGATGACAATAACTTAAATGTAAAACATACGTTGGTTTTTACAATGATAGATGGAAAGGTAATACAATTAATTTAATTATAAATTGTAGTATAGGACTAATTTTATTAATTAAAACTTTAAATTTTATTAATTAATTATATGACTAATTTTAATATATTAAAAAATTAATTTAAGGTTTGCAATTCAGTATCCAATACTTCAAGCCAAACATATTATATCTGTGGCAGTAGTCCTAAAAATATGAACAATATCGACTCCATCCAAGTAAAATACATTGAAAATACTAAACACTTTGGGTTTGGACTATCCACTCTTCACGCATGGATTAGGTTTTTGGAATGTATTTTACACATATCTTATAGACTGGAAATTAAAGCTTGGCAGGTAGAAACAATAAAATACACTATTAAATATTGAGTTAACCAATTAGTCACGATATTACTTAGATTAAGTCTCCAGAAAATAAAGTGAATTTTAACAATAGAAAAAAAATGATTCAAAATAAATTCAAATCAGAACTAGGATTACTAGTCGAAATAGTATTGCAAGGTAAAAAAATAACTAAACAATTTATTTTTAAATAACTTGTAACTTTTTTTTATGCTAAATAAGAAAAGGAACAACGAATGATGGAAATACAGCTCGTAGATTTTTTAAAAATTGTGAAAAATCCTCTGAAATAACAGGTGTCGACTTAAATTTAATTAAACGCTTTGGAACTATTTTGAAATCGATGGCAAGTGGTTATGAAATTAATATAAATGCATTCCAACAGTACACTATGGATACAGCAAAACTATATGTTAAACTATATCCTTGGTATTATATGCCTGCTAGTCTCCATAAAATTTTAATACATGGAGCTACTGTTATTGAATCTGCGTTACTTCCTATAGGTAAAATATACAAAACAAATAACTTAAAATTTTAAATTATTAATGAAAATATTTGTTTACGACAACTTTTAGAGGAAGCCCAGGAGGCCAGAAATGAGGACTACAAAAATTATCGTGAACATCATTCACGAAAAATTAGTAGATTAGCTCAAAATGAAGACGTTCTGCATTTTTTATTACTTTCTTCAGATCCATACATTTTCTCAATACGCAACACACCAAAAAAAAAAAAGGATGTTGTTGGATAATGAAGTAAGAGCATTATTAAACGTCGAGAATATGGAGGATGAAGAAAATTACGAAATTTAAATCCAAATAATCTAATAATATATTTTTAAAAATGTATAATTCATAAAGTAAATTAATAAATTTGATGTAAAATATACAAATGTTTGCAACAAACTATTGTTATTAACTAGTAAAAAAAAAAAAAAACGAACTATGAAAATAAATATTGTTTTTATTTTTATTTAATTTAGGATTCTCCAGACGAATCACTATCAGATGATTTAAATCCAAGAAAAAAGTGTGTTAAGAGAAAACAATGTTTTAAGGATGATTGGACCATAATACATAAATGGGTTGATAAATTTGAAGACAAATATGAAGCCTATTGTCGTTGTTGCAAAGTTAAATTTTCTATAGCGAACTCTGGCATAGCTGCGGTGAGTTTGTTAAAATATATTCATAAATTAAGTAAAATGTGATTTCAAACTATATAAATATTTTATTAGATTAAACAACATGAGATTAGTAAAAAACATAAGAATTCGCAGACATGTTTACTTAAAAATAAAACTATAGACTTTAATGGATTCAAAGGACCTACTGCCGATAAAGAAGAAAATCAAGTAACTGCTAGTGAACTTGTCCAAGTTTACCATACTGTTAAACACAATTTGTCTTATAATAGTTTAGATTGCTGTATAAAAGTCGAAAAGAAAATATATAAAGATTTTAAAATGTTAAACAAATTACATTTAGGTAGGACTAAGGCTGAAAGTATTGTAACTGAATTTTTAGGACCAGCATACCTACATAAAATAATTAATTATTTAAATAATGAAAATGTATTTGCTTTTTCAATTCCAATTGATGCCACTAACAAAAAAAAATGTGAAGCTATTCCCTCTCAGTGTTCAATATTTCAGTATTGAAAATAAATTAATTGACTTTTATGAAAATCCATATGAAACAGCTGATGAAATGTGTTCATACATAAGAAAATCTTTTGAAAAACTAAAATTATCTTTACAAAAAAATTCCGCATTAAGTGCAGATAATACTAATTGCAATTTTGGAAAAAATCATTCATTATATACTAACTTAAAAAAAGACATTCCTAATTTAATAAAAGCAAATTGTCATGCACATATTATTCATAATGCTGTAAGGTATGCAATGAACTATATATCTTTTGATATAGAAAATGTAATTTTAAAAATATATGCTCATTTTTCACAATCTTCTGTAAGGCGTGAAACATTAAAAATTTTTTTTACATTTTTGAACTGTGAATGGTCTGAATTAAAGAAACATGTTGTGACTAGATGGTTATCTTTACTTTCTGCCATAGAAAATATTTTAAAAAATTGGGATAAAATCCAATAAAATCCTATTTCTTATCTTTGGAAAAATATCCTTTAATATTAAAAATACTGTTTAGTGATAATCAATTAACAATCAATACTGACATAGATATATACTTCTTCTTTTTAAGTTATATTTTACCCTTATTCAATGAATGTATTAATAAATTACAGGGAAATAGCATATCAGTCATGGTAATTTATGATGTGATGAAGTCACTAAAAAAATCTTTAGAAATACGAATTAAAGATAAATTTTTTGGTTTCCAGACAAATCAACTTATTGAAACGTCCATAAATAAAAAACTACTTACTAATGATTTTTTAAACTTTTTGAACAATGCTGTTAATTACTTGAATAAATGGTTTGATTTCTCAGACTTAAATTGTTTAAAACAAGTAAAATGTTTTAATCTTTCAAGTGAACTTGTATATTCTGAATTATTAAATTTCATAAGTGAGCTTAACTTAGAAAATAAACTTTCTTTAAATATGAATGAGCTATATGATAAATACAATATAATAAATGAAATACTACCATTGTTAAAAGAGCCTAATTCAAATTCATGTAATAAATGGCAAAGTTTATTTAAAATTTCAAAACTTGATAATCAAAAATTTCCACTCATTAATATTTACAAAGTTGTTAGTTTTATATATAGTATTCTTGCAACATCAAGTTACTATGAGAGAGTATTTTCTATGATGAAATTAAAATATAGAGATGAAAGAAATAAGTGTAGGATTGAACTTATTAAATATGAATTAATTATCTCTCTTAATGCTAATGAAACATGTACTGAAATATATGATACTTTTGTTAACGATGAACACTTACTAAAAGCTGCTAAGAGTAATAAAAAGTATACATTTAAAAATAACATGTAATATGTTTATAAAACAAATATTTTCCCTTATAAAATATTTTTATAATTTTGTTAAGAAGTTTAGTTCTTTAAAATAAATACACTTTTTAGTTAAAAAAATTTGTTTTTTTTTTTTGTGTTTTGGTAACCTAACTTAACGGGTGGTATCGCACCGTATATTCACAATTTGTTTTATGAGTCGAAATATATCTTCAAGTCATGATGTACTTTATTTTGAAAACAAAAAGGTGGCAACCCTGTGTGCACATCAAATTTCATTTCGTTTCAAGTTTTCGTACGTTCGCAGCCATTTTCATTCAAACCACGTTTTTTGAGTAGTGTCATTTTCGTTTTGTGAATAACGTGGTTTTCATTCATTGTGTCATTGTCCAGGGCTGTGGACCATTGCAGTTTTTTCGTTGGTGACTGTGCTTGAGTGGTTGCACGTACCAATTCTGTGATTTATTTTCATTTATACACTGTGGTGTGCCGTCATAGGCAATTGTCTAATCACAGGGTTGGTACGGTCGCGTGGATGGAATCAACCATTTCAACATAGTCACAAGTGAATATTGGTCGACTATATTTGTTTCATTTGTGTTTAAAGGCCCACGGGCCTAGCCGTCACTGGCAAATTATTTATTATTTCGTGTGTGCCGTGTGGGCCACACATTTTATTTATTTATTTATTTAATTTATTTAGTTACCATTTATTTTTGCATTACCATTATTATTATTACTGTAACAATGTAGAGCCAGCATTGTGTATACAATTATTATTTATTGTGCGCCGTGTGGGCCACACATTTGATTTATTTATATTTATATATTATTATTTCTTTCATAATTCAATTTTATACAGTCCACTTAATAAACTTAAAACCACCGGCGGCCGCATAAAAATAATTACGTATCGATAATTTTTAGGCCGCCAGCTGCCGCACTAGGTATATCATTCGTAGGAAGCCATACGGCCGTGGGCTGCCGTAAATTCCCTAAATTTTGGAATAACAATAAATATGTTGGCTCTGTAGTTATAACTTTTAAATTCAAACTGTGACATAGTGGAAGAAATTGCCATTCTATCGGTATATTGCACACCCATATACGATGTTTTTTT
>NW_020272247.1:0-14235 GCF_003268045.1 Sipha flava
TTAAATTAAAAGTTACTTAATTTTTTTTTTTTGTTAACTCGTTAAATTAAAAAGTTAACTTTTAAAAAAAAGTAACTTACCTTAGTTTAAAGTTAAAATTTTTTAATTTGCAAAAATAAAAATTGCGTACATAATATTAGTTTTTTTACGCTCAAGAAAATTACTGGGGAAATTTAAAATGATACATAAAAGTATTAAATAGCTATAAAAAACCTACTTTTCTAAAATAAATCTTAGTCCTTAACTCATACTCAATTCAATTTACCTAAGTGGTACATCCAAAAATTAAAAAAAAAACACAATTGATAGTTTTCTCATAACTGCTAAGATACCTTTTTTTTTAATTAATTCATACAAATTTTAAAAATCATACAGGCAGTATAACCTACTATATATACCTAACCACTCAAATATATTTTCTATACTGAGTAGACAAAATGCAGCCACCGTGTAGTTTAAAAGACTAGACTCAGTACAACATGGAAAATTATTATCAGTAAAAATATAATTACTTTGTATTATATTTTTAGATAAAAATAAAACAACAAATGTTAACACCTTTAATAAATATCTTAGAAAATTACATATTTTATATAAGCTTTAAACTTTTCGTACAACAAATTTATATACCTGTTATAGAATATAAAAATAACTATACATTTAAAATAGTTAATTATATTTATAGAAGTTGTCTTTACAAACTTATGAATTATTATGCAATTATTTAAAGTTCACCAATTTTGTACTTCCACTGTTGTTAAACATGGTAAATAATAAAATAGTCGAGTCATGACTACAGCAATCATTATTGAAAGTCACTACATATCATTTAGGTAACGTATAAATAAGATAATCGATAATCTCATTTATATAGCATATATGTGTAGATATTATATATAAACATAAATATATATATTATCTATCCAATATTAATTAATTACAAGGAAAAAACATAATTTATATTTTTATTGAAAATATTTATTATATTTTAACAAAGGAGACATTTCAAAATTGTTATCAGAAATGGATCCTCTTCTTTTGTCAAATCCCACTGTACATTGGAAGTTACAAAACATTGATGCTATGTTGAATTCAGGTTTCAAGAAAACATTACCAATTAACATCAGCACGATATTCTATAACTGTTTTATAAAAATAATATTTTTCGTGTCAACAACTAATTAGTTAGACACATAATTAAAGGGCATCTAAAGGCTACCTTTCTTTTGTTAATCATACCCTAAAATGGCTCAAGCATAACACAAATATAAATATTACATATTTTCATCAAATGCAATGCATTATATTATAATATTAAATATATTTTACACAACTACAAAAGAAATACCTATTCAAGTAAATAATATAAATTGAAATACATGTTTAAAGAGAAATATATTACATTGAACAATCCGTAAAATAAATTTATTTTATAAAGTATGATGATGAATTATTTCACAAGATAAATAAATGTATATAAATAAAAAAACAATAACAAATTCATAATACAAAGTAAAATTTATTTATTATACAATGAATGGCGTAAAGATGTCACAATAGCTTTATTGTCAGTTATTTGAATGAATATACATTTATATTTTATTTCATTTAAATTAATAGAAAAATTATTTGATAATAAGGTTGTATCCACTATTTGATAATCTATTATTTTAGAGTCTGTAGGTCTCATAAATAAGGAAGTTGATTTAATAAACTGTTGAACAACTAAATAGATTTCATTTTTATCATAAGGTTTTACAATATGGTTAACAACAACAAGCATATCATTTTGTAAAATAATATACTTGTTTTTTTTTTTGTACTATGTTAATACAGATATTTAAATCATGTAAAATAATATTTTCAAAAAGTATGTCATTTAATTTATAATACAAAGAAGAAGTTGTATTTTCAATTTCCTTATGTGTTATATGCTGAAATGGTTGATCAAATCATTTTTGTTTTTTAAAGCCTGTGAAATGTTATCCATTTTCAATAATAGACGGTCAATCTTTAAACTTTGAATACTTTGTTCATTGCCTATAGCTTCTAACTTCTCCATTATATTTTTATTTGAGGGATTTAATCCTAAAAAGTAATATGTTCCTAATTTCAATTATTAATATTCGTAAAAAGTATTAGTTAATAACAAATTTGCAAAAATTGAATTACTGAAATTAGGCGTTGAATGACTTGAATCCAAACTAGTATTTTAATCTACCCATGAATTATTATTATATGAATTGTTGCCATAAACTAATTTCTGTTAAATTTTAGAAAGTTATAGAAATACAATTATTAGGTAGTATAAAATTAATATTAAAATAAAATATGCTTTTTCTTTAAGCTAACTTTTCATTATAACTACTTATATACCTATACACTTTATTTTTCACATTTATTCACATACATCATATTCATCACACATTAGTCACATTTTTTTTGTACTTATATAGGTAGTAAATTAAATAAAAATATTATTTTAATTAAATTATTTAATATTTTAAAGTTTTTCAAACATACATTTAAATATTTTATTGGTTAATATACATAGGTTGAACCTACCACATTTATTTTGTTTCTGCAAGTATTCAACACTTTATGTATTAAACACTTATAACTTATACATAAATAGGTAATGATAAAAGTAGTTACATTCACTACACCCACAAAAAAATCCAGAAATCAGTATATTATACATAAATTTAATAATAGTAAATTTTATTAAAATAGGTAATTATTTTTTTTTCATATACTTTTTATTAGAAATATATACCTATTATATTGCAGTTGAACACTTAAAATGACTATCAATTATTTATTAAGTACTAAACTTATTTAGTTAAGTTATTATTATTTTATAAATTATCATTATAATTACCATTTGTTTGTCGGAGACTTGTGGAACAGTAGTTTCAAGTAGACTATTATTCTGTGCATATGTCATGTCATACTGATTAAAGCCATATTTTACGGCTTGTGGAACTTCCAAGGATCTATTTGTTTGGATACTCAGTGATTGACTGGAATTCTTTGGAATTATATAGAAATATACAAAATAAAGTATAGTTTAGGTATTGAGTTACAATTTGATATTATGTATTTATAATTCTGTATGATTAAAATAAAATTAAGTTAAACTTAATTAAATCATAATAGGTATAAAAAACATTATAAACTCTAAATTAAAATATAGAAACTAAAATAAACCTGAATATTTAAAAATGAAATGGATAGGTATATAGCTATTATAATTTACCATTTGCTAATTGGAGTTGGCAGTAGATAATATACTGTGTGTATTTTTCTCTTCACTCTGCATCTCCAATATATAATATCCTAAATAAAATATAATTGTTAATTTAAACAATCATTATAAATATTTTCATGTTGTGTAGGTTTAGAATAAAATAGGGGAACATAATAGAAAATAAATATTTTAATATATAATATATATAGGTCTATACTTTACCTTCTTCTTCAGATTCTCCTGAATTTGACTCTTTATCAAAATTAGATTTTGAGCTTGGCTACATATTTTTTTATTATTTGACTCATCAACTTCAGTAGTAGATGAATCTGAGCTCAAAACAAATTTATGGTGCCATGCTTTCTTAAAATTACCTATAATTGAGATTTGTAATCATTTAAGTTAGGAAGTTGTAGGTAGAGTCAAAATAACATTTGGTATTATGTTAAACTTGTAGTTGTGTAAATTATATGAATAATAGTTAAAGATACTTACTAAATTCTTTACCATTATTTGCCAACCGAATTTTATAGCTTGGCCAATCAGTCCCTGGTTCAATTGCTGAATTAATAATGTCACTAGACACTATAGTTGGAGGTGGTGGTCATTTACAGAAAATAATAGTACGGCTATCTGGGCCTTCTGTCTTACTTAACCAATTTTTTGGTACAACGCTGAATTCGTTAGTCTCAGTGAAACTCCCTATCAACAATTTTTTGGTTATTGGGACCTAAATTATAAATAATAGAATAAATAATATCACCAAATAATAATATAATAACCATGCTATTTAGTATTTTTTATAAATGAATGTAACTTACCATTCTATTAGTAGTCTGAACATACATTATGTATATTTTAAACGCACGCCAACAGTAAGATGTCTACTCGTATGTGAATGTGAGCAGTTTTGAACTGTTAGAATACGCCAATCATGAATAACATTTTGATTCCAAATTTAGAAGTTACAACAAATGATTAAAATCTATTTAGGTAGTCGAAAATAAATGTAAAACCCGGTATTATGACGGCACTTGAAAAACGATTCCGAGTAAAAGATGTCTAATGGGTCCGTTTGTTTATAAATTATTTGAAATTTGTAAGAAACAGCTTCATGATATCGTATACATGTTTTATTGTAATATCATGTCACTGATAAATCATAAACATTTAAAGAATGTTAGTTGTTGACACGAAAAATATTATTTTTATAAAACAGTTATAGAATATCGTGCTGATGTTAATTGGTAATGTTTTCTTGAAACCTGAATTCAACATAGCATCAATGTTTTGTAACTTCCAATACACAGTGGGCACATTTCTATGCACATGTTAACATTCTTTAAATGTTTATGATTTATCAGTGACATGATATTACAATGAAACATGTATACGATATCATGAAGTTGTTTCTTACAAATTTCAAATAATTTATAAATAAACTGACCCATTCGATATGTTTTACTCGGAATCGTTTTTCAAGTGCCGTCATAATACCGGTTTACATTTATTTTTGACTACCTAAATAGATTTTAATCATTTGTTGTAACTTCTAAATTTGGAATCAAAATGTTATTCATGATTGGCGTATTCTAACAGTTTAAAACTGTCATCTTACTGTTGGCGTGCGTTTATAATATACATAATGAATGTTTAATTATGTGTCTATTTCCTACTTAAAAAAAATGGAATTTGATTATGATGAACATATCTATATAACTAAATTTGCCACCTATTTTATTTGTTTGTACGATTATGACACAAAATACAATTATTGTGGTTCATATTATGTTAAGCAGGTAGGTAACCTACCTAATTAGTAATTATGTTCACATAATGAAGATATGTCTAATTTTCTTTTCTCCGTGAAGTATTAGAAAATATAAATGTATGGTATCCACTTTATAATATAGAGTATCTTAATCTTTATTTTATAAAATAACTTTTTATTACAACAATACTAATGTCTGGCGGACTCGAAACAGTCTTTAATCTTTGCTGTAAAAATACGATTCTGAAAATAGTATAGTATAGGTATAAATACAATAATTTTACAACGTACTTCTCATGTTAGGTGTAGGCTAATAGGTGTTAGGCGTAGGTCAGTTGGGTAGGTAGATATGGAGATTATCATCTAGCAGTGGTTCATTCCCAATATTGAATGTTATTTTTTCATTTTTTTCGTTTTAAAATAATTAAATTATTAACTTGATTTGAAACATCTATGCAACATAATATTGCACAGTGGAGTAATGTGTCAACATAACATTATAGGTATGTATTTTTTGATGTTATATACAGATTACTTGAACACATTGGGTATGCATTGCAATAAAACAATGCATTTATATTTCAAAATATGTGCTTACAATGTTTCTTCAGTGTCAGCAAAAACAGGGCATTAAATGTTGCAGCAATGTTTTTCATACACATATGCAACTCGCATTGCGATGTTACAGGTTCCCAGGTTCGGATCCAGAAAATTTTGACAGGGGGTGCTCAAAAAAAAAAAGATTGTTACACCTTTCTATTTATTTAAATTAATATTTTCTATTTGATTTATTGGTGCTAACTTTTTTTTCATACATCAGTATTTATTAAATATAAACTTAAAAATAACAATAATTTCTTACATATATTGTAACTGTAATTTTCTTGGGTGTTTTTCATTGAATTCTTCAATAACTTCCTCTGGAGTAATTTTAATATCCCTATGAATATTAAGAAGCATAAGTCCATTTAATCTATCCTCTCCTATTGTTGATCTTAAATATGTTTTTGTTTGTCGAAGTGAGGAAAATATTCTTTCTGCGGTGTAAGTGGTAACTGGTATAACGCAAATAATTTTTAGCAATTCCTTTATATTAGGATAAAATTCAGATGCATGAGTCAAAGCTTCTATAGCAGTTTTAGGTTTATCTAATTGGGATTTCCAAAACTGTTTCCACAAAGTAACTTCACCTCTAACCTCTTCTATCGAGCCAATTAGATCATCGATATAAAATTTGGCCGATTTAATAATTTTTTCGATATCTGTATCTTCAAGTAGGAAAAATGGTATTAAATATTGTAAATACATAATCGTTTCGTGTCCGTGACCTAAAAATCTATTTTTGATATCTGATATTAAATTATTTAAATTCCGATAACGGAATAACCGATATTATATATTATTATTATTATTATTTTGAAAAATAAGAAATAACATAATTTATAATATAAATTTATTTTGTTGGTGACCAAGGCGACAGGGGGTGCCCGAGCACCCATAGCCCACCCCCCTGAATCCGCGCCTGCAGGTTCCAGTAAAATTTCGCTGAAACATTTATACAACAATTCATTGCACAGTGGGATAATTGACCACTAGCACTAAATAATTTATCTACAGGTGCAGATGATGGTATAGCTGTGTTAAATTCTATATAAGCTTTTTTTAATTCAAGTGTTAAATCAAGTGATACATTAATGTTAATATTTGATAAATAATTAGTAACTAAAGTTTGGAAATCAGGGTTAATTACTGAGATTTCATCAATGGAAAAACTGAAAAAAATCATCTTCATCTTCTTGTTTGTTTCGAGATTTGAAGAACTTAGAGAAGAAAGATTTTTGTTTTGATCGAAATGAAATTGCATACGATCAATAACATGTTGTTTTATGATGCTTCTGTCTTCGAGATAAGCCCAAATTAATTTAAACTTTGGTACCAATGCCGAAGAAACTTGTATTTTTTTTACTGCATGTAATTTTTAAACCTGAAAATATAATGTATATTTAATGTACCATGTAACATATTATAATGATATAATTCAATTTTAACTTAAGAATTGTTAAATATTATAAGTGCATTATTATTTATAAATTTTAAATTTATAAATATATAGGCTATATAGGGTGATAATAATATAAACGTTATTTATTAAATTGATCTGTAAAACATTTTTGAACCATTTTAATTATATAAATAAGTTTTAACTTTTATGACTAACATTGGCGTACATATATCATTTTTCATTGAGTTCTAATGATTATTGTAAAAATTTAAAAATGTATGAAAGTACCTTTTGGTTAATCTATTTTTAAAGCATGAACCAATGATCTACAGAAATTTATATTATTAAATCAATTTAAGGCTTTGTTTATAGCTGTAATTATTGGTAATAGATATCCAATACATACATATTGTTCACCTTGTAAAATATCTAGCCCTGTTGCAATTGGTTTCATTACCTACACCCAGAGAAATATCTAGATATTATTAAGAAAATGTTAGGTTGGATTTACAAACTGTTCGTTGAAATACGGTCAACAAACCGTTTATTAATATTACAAGGCAATTAAGGTCATATTAACCAACCACTCTGTTGATTTGAATATTGGTAAAATTAACCAAGTAATTGTTAATAATACCAACCATGGTTATCTCAAATCAAAACACTGATTTATTCATATCAACAAACCTTTTATTATTTTTACTATAGATAGTAAAGTACATTATACAAACAAATATGTAAGATTAACAAAATTATTTTTGATTTAACAAACTGTTGTTTATACATATCAATACATTTTAAGGTAGAAACAATATAATAATCATTGATATTACAAACAGGTTAATTATAATTTATTATATATTACATTTATATACATACAATATATTTATATACTATATACTAAATCATTGTTAACACTAACAGATATTAATTAATAGAAAATCAATACAAAATGAATTAATTATAAAATTGTACAGGTATAGCACAAAATATGTAAAAATATACCTATAAAAATATAAAAACTAAATATATATAATTTAACTCCTTTTAATTGTAGTAGGTACCTAAGTAAAATAAAATTATCAGACAATAGAATATATTATATATTCGAATATCCCACATACAACATAAATATAAAGTATAAAAAAAAGTTTTGACTGTATAATCAAAATAAAAACAAAATATTTAATATAATCAAATGTAATTAACCACTCAAATCTGAATTCAATAAATTTGTATTTAATTCTGAACAAATTTGTCTGATAAAACTACAACTCCTATCATATTTTGTCACAATTTCATAATAATAAATTTGTAAAAACAACCATACATTGTTGCACTGTAAAGGATATTCTAAATTGAATACATGGAAAATTTTCAAACATATGTCTACGGCTTTAATTGCTGAGAATACTTTATATTTTATATCATCAAAGTAAATAAGTATTTGGATAGGATTTAATAATGACCCAACAATTAAAATACAAGGTTGTATGTTATTTTTTTGTTTTTTAAGTTTTTCTAAAATTAATTCCAGTTCTACTGCAGTATGTGCTATGATGATGAATGAGTTTTGTGAATCTTTTATTGAATATTTGATTGTTGATTTTTTGCCTTGTTCATCCAAAGTAACTTTTTTAGTAGTAGGTAAAAATAATGAATGTAACAAATATAATGAAGTCAAGGTTTCACCATCTACAAATAAATTAAATAATTATGAATACATTATGTAGTCCAAAAATTTTAATATTAAAACTTACTTTTACATAAATTGGTCGATTCTTTTAACTGCCGTAATAGAACTACACTTCCACCATCTTTGACACGATCATGTAATATACTCAGTAAAGTCGGTAAGGTTTTTTCAAATTTTACATTTAAGTTTTTAAAATTTGTGTACATTCGACCAAAATCAATCTCTATCTATAGTTATTAATTATTTATAAATGTATATTTTGATAAAAATTTAAAAGTTTTTTGATAACTTACTAATTTGTAGCCCATTGGCTTTGTGTAATGTACCCATTTACTAAAAATACTTGCTGTATCATTGTTCCTTATATATTGAAGTTGGAAATTAATTGTTTTTCGCCATATTACTTCTATTTCAGGCCAAGACAAATCATTATTATTTAATAAAGTAAGAGCCATATCTTCTGAATCAGGTTCAATATCTGTGCGAATCATGTAACGAACAATATATTAATAGATATCAATTACTTTTATGCATATTATAAATACCTAACGAAGAATTAAGTAAATCTTCGGATCTATAAATAATTTTCTTAACCTCAGATGTATTATTGTTTCCTGATTTTAAGCCTCCATTTTTTAATTTCTTCATAGTGTTGAAGTATTTCACATAAACTTTTCCTTTAGGAGCTTTGCAAGTAACATCTTTCAAAAAATAAACATCCTAAAATTAATAAAAAATAAAAATGATGAAAAATAGTATAATTATTACCAAGTTAATTAATGAATTCATGTCAATTTTTAAATCAATATGTTCACAATATAAAACACAGTATTTTTTACAGTATAATAATAAAAAAAATCAACAGTTAAAAAAGTTCTTACCTTTATTTCTGTTGGAAAAGACATAATAATGGCATTTGATATATTACTAGCTAAATCTATAGTCATAGTACGATTTTTTTTGATTAAATCATTAATAATGAGCTCCACTAATAGTGTACGACACGATTCATTCAATTTTTTATTTTTAAAGTAATAGTCGACAACCATAGAACCTTGTGAACTTTTTGTCAGAATTTGATTTAGATCAAATATATTTTCATTTGTTGGAACAATATTTTGTGCTGTAGATACTGGAATTGATTTTGGTTTTAAGAATGGAATTTGATGTTGTTCAACTTCTTTGTTTTGATAATCATGAATATATTTTTCAAACTTTATTTGTATACCAAGAGGAAAATTCACCAACAATAATCTAATATGTTTACAATTCATATACTTCATCATTTCAGTATCAATACATTGATCTGTAACAACAAAAACCAAAAATATGCTATATAAATTAATAAAAAAATTACTCAATTATTCTTACCTATACATGTTTTATACACACATTCTAGACTCCATGATTGTAAAATGTTCCAAACTTTCATACATTCATCATTTGACATGTTAGGTATTGGAGGTATTGACAATGTCATCTGATTTATTGTAGATCTCTGTTCATCCATGTCCAGTATATTATTTTCTGTTTTATGTTGCAATTCAGTGTAATTTAAAAGTACATCATCATTTTCCCAGTTATCCATTTGATCCTTTATAATATTATAATAATTATTATCTATAGTTGGGCAACACAGAAAAAATAATAATTTATGTATTTTATTTTATTTGTTATACATTTACTGCAGTTAAAGTTAGAACATTTTTAAAAAAAAGTCAGAAAATTATGTAAAACTCAATAGGTAATTGTTATTTTTTTTAAAAAAATAAAAATTATATTTACATTAACCATTAAATTAACCTCAATATAAACTATACATTTTAAATATACAAGTACAATAAATAGTAAAATATATCCACATTTTAAACTTAAGTTAATTAAAAACAAAATTTATAACTAAGACTTATATTTTATATTCATATAAAACAAACGTTTAATAATATTCTTTTAATCGTACAACCAAATCTCCATTAATAAGTGAATTAATATTAATTGGTGGTCCACTACAATTTTCAGGATTTAATACAGTTTTAAGAATTATATTTTTATCATTATTTACTTTATATGATTTTAAATGAGGGCAATAGAAATCCATTTCTATTTGATTAACTACAAATATAACAGTTAAATTATTTTTGTCAATGATAATTTCTAAAATTTCATAAAGACAAACTTCATCAACAAAATTTGTTAAATAATACCCAATTTTATAAGTTGTGCCTTTATATTCAATTTGAGAGTAACTTAACAAATTATCAGAAGGAAAACCAAAAATTCTCTGTAAAAATTCTATGTCATTACTTATTATTTTATATTTTTCATCAAGTTCAATATTTTTATTATTATTATTATTTTTACTATTCATTATGTTAAATGCATACTTGTATTGATATTTTATAGCCAATGACATCGTAATGTTTTTCCTAGAGCTTATATTTCGAGCATATGTTTTTAGGTTTTTGTGCTTAGCTTCATATCTGAAACTCCAAAAATGTTTAGGAGGTCTAGATTGTCGAATGACTAATGGATAATGTAAAAGAATGTGATGTTTAGGTTTTAACGTATCTTGAAAAAGTAAAACGTAATCTAAATGTTGTTGTTTTATAAGTTGTTCTAAACGAATTATTGAATTATTTTTTATTTGGTTTGAAAGTAGAATATCTACTATTCTAATTTTCCAAAAAATTTAAAAAAAATAACCATACAGGATCGTCATCTGGGACTAAATCACCTATCATTAGAGAAAAAAAATGTAAAAAAGTCATCATTTCTTTAGCAGTCATTTTTAAGTGGAAATTTTGTATATTATGTAATTAAATATCAGGTTAGACATTACCAATTTCAATAGAACCATAGTTAAAATTTTTCATTCTTAGATTTAAAGTTTGCAAAGAGAATATTTTTACACTATCTGTGTAATATTTTATGATGTGGCACATGTTATAATGACAGATTCCTTCATAAATGTCATGCATTAGATCAATACTGTAGTTTTTAGTGGCATGAAAAGAAGTTAATTGATGTAAAATTGGTTCTTTATTAATCCCAGTTTGTTTGAAATCATTTTTATTTATGTCTTCATAATAATTATGATAGTTACGAAGTAATAACACATTCTCTGTACTTGCTTTTTGGGTAATACATTTTTTTTCTTTACAAAATCTGCAAAAATAATTCGCGGAAAAAGATTTACTAAACTTTAAAATACAGTTTAATCCTAAATTATCTCCAACAACCAAACCTAAAACAAAGTAAACTTTTTTTATTCCTTCTGATGTTTTGATTAGTAAACCATCAACTTCAAGTTTATTTAAGTGATTAATTAATTGTTTTAAACATAGATCATTGCCAAAATTTTTAGCATCGACAGATTTGAGTAAAGCTGCGATAAATATATTTGTTAGCTTAGATTGGTCGCTTAATGGGAAACTATAATAAATTGCACAAATGGAATGATAAGATGAATGCGAACTTAAAGGGTTATTTACCTCAAAATCATCAATATATAAAAAATATGGTATTACAATTTTATTTTATTTTATTTTATTTTAATTTTGTTATAAGGAATGATTTTTTCCTTCCATAAAGCTCCCTGGACAAAATGTTCCAAATTTGTGCCATCAGAGTTTTTTTTCAAATAATCGTAATGTGTTAAAGTTTTTAATAAATTATCATTATGTTCAAAATATGATTTAAATTGAAAATCTATTGCCATTAAAATACCTTTTGTAGTTTGTTCACTATACGTAGTTTCACTTAAAGCAGAAACTAATTTAATTTCATTATTAATAGTGAATTGATGAATATCAGAATATAGATTATTATTTTTTAACCATTTATTTAACATATATTCAGAACTGCATAGTTTAAAAGGTATAGAAAAAGCGGAAATGAAAGTATGAAATGATGATAGTAATAATGGGTCTTTGATTTTATAATTTACAAAATTTGTTAATAGATCAGTTATAGGTTTAATCAGACTTTGTGAAACTTCCTTCTGTATATTTACTACATCTTTTATTATTATTATTATAAATTAAAAATATATATAAAATTAAAATTATTATTATTATGTAGTGACATTGTAAAATGAATTGCTGATTGATATACTAAATGAATAACATTATCAATACTAAAATGTTCACTAACAAGTTCATTTCTACACTCAGTAACAGGTAATACATTTTTAAATACATCTGATTCAATTGAATCAGAGTTGATTATTTTGGTGATGTGTTCAGGTATTGCAGTGTTATTGATGTTTTTTACAACAGGAGTTAATTTTTTTGGGGTGGGTTTCAAGTGTTTTCTCATGACATGTTTTTTTAAACTATCTAAGTTAGGAAAGGCTTGGGTACAGTGATTTTCAATACATTCATATGTACTAGAAGGCTTTAACATATGAATCATTTTGTAATGGACTACCAATGTTGATAATAATGGAAAATTAGTTCTACATATAAAACAAATCATATTGAATTTATTATTATTTAACACTTATTACTATTATTGAACACTAACTTATTATTATTTAATATTTAATCAATTTGGTATAGTAGGTATACCAGTAGGTTATTATTTTCTTATAAGGAAAATGACAATATGGAAACCTATAGAAAAACAATTAAAATATTTAGATAGGTACCTATGTAATTAAAGGAGCACACAGCACAACATATTTTTCTCTTAACATTTTTATTTTAATATGTTAAATAAACGTTTTAAACATAGAAAAAGGCAATTATTAGTAAATGACATGTTATTTTGAAATAATACTAAACACAATTTAGCTTAATTTTAGCATAATTTTTATGTGAATTTCTATTTACGTCAATTTGAAAACGAATTTTACGATTTATAATATCAAAACTATTTTTATAATTAAAGATTATATGGTGTTTATGATAAGGGACAACGCCGTCATTTCTGGAAAAATATAAATAGCAATATCTGTGAATTTGGTGTATTATACTTTATACATTGTACGATTTATTAATTATTAATTAATTATTAATTAATTATTTAATAATTATTAATATTGGCGATCGGCGATATCGTCATTTCGGAAAAAAATAAATGCCCGCACAACGATCATATACTTATTTTCTAAGGCCGTGGCCCGCACGAAAGAGTAAAAATAGATAAAAACAAAAGCCAAATATATGATTATATAATTCGATTCATGAGACTGTCTGATCGTCTACAATTATGTTAATTATTATTTTATTTTTATTTTCTATTGTAACATGTAGGATGTTGGTATTACTATCAAAATATGTTATATTTGGAATTTAAATATTTGTTTAGCTGAAAAGTGGTATTCAAAATATATGTAAGGTTGGCGGAGGGGGGGACGAAGCCCCCCACGAATATTTGTTAAATAATTGTGCACGCAGAACGCTGTTTTCAAATCGTTGGACTGAGCTCTGCTACTTAATTTTTCCCAATTCGAGCACTGTCTATAGGAACCATTTTTCTAACTAAATATACTTTTAAACAATAAAACTTATATT
>NW_020272248.1:0-7026 GCF_003268045.1 Sipha flava
ATAATTTAATATAAGATGAATAAAATGTAAATTCAGAAAATATATATGTTGGTTTGTACTTAATTTCAACATTTAGATAGTTTACCTATTACTTTTAAATTTTCTCATACATAATAACACTAATACATGGCCTACGAAAATGCCAAAAAACCAACTAATACGCGGGCAACGCCGTGTCGGGACACCAAACGCCGGAGACGGCCCCGTCGGTTGGGGTAGGGTCAGAGAGGGTCGGGGACACTCTGGAAAGGGCGGGGGGAGGCTAGCGGTACGGATCCGAGAAGGCGTCGACGTTTAGGAAGTGGGGGGGGGCTTTGCCGTGGTAGGACGAGGAGTGGGGGTGGTAAGGCTAGATTAGGTTGGGTTTCGACGGTGGGGGTGCGGCGGGTATGTAGCGCGGGGTAAGGCGGATAAGGGGTTAGGTTAGGTCGGGTTGGGTTTCAACGGCGGCGTGGTGAGGGGTGAAGGAGGTTTTGCGGGGTTAGGCGGGGAGGGGGTTAGGTTAGGTTGGGTTGGGTTTCGACGGTGGCGGCGCGGAGGGTATGTAGCGCGGGGTAAGGCGAGGGAGGTTTGGGAGGTTTTGCGGAGGCCCCAGAATCGGCTATTTCCCTTTACTTGTTGGACCTCTTTTTTCAATAATGCAAACACACCTGAATGCCGATCAACCATCACACTAGAATTATCGCAACCAATTCCTTGCATATTTAAATTATTTAGATCATACATTAAAAGACTTTCCTTTATCCCTTTAACGACACTGACAGTAGAACTACTTTCAAGCTCTATTAAGTTTAAGAAAGTTGTGACAGTTGATTTTTTACTTTCAGAGTAGAAGATAATGCATACTCCTAGTTGCTTAATGACACTAATGTCGGTTGATTCATCCAGCAAAAAACTGTATACACTTGAACCAATATCTTCTTTTAAATTTGATTTAAAATATGGGAAATAAAATAATGTTTTTAAGTATACCAGTGCATTTAGAACGATGTAACTGAACGTGATCAGCTACAGTATTCCCTATAAAACATAATTTTATAAGTTCGGATAAGTGATCAACAGATGAAATTGCACATTGGCTGTTTACAAATAGTGACATATTGGCTTCTAAAGTGGCAGCTTTAAGTTTTGTATCATTTGAAATCGCTTGAAAAGGTAATTTTCCTTGTCGAGAACAGGAAAAAAGTTCATCTGATTTAAAATGTTTTTTAGTATGAGCATGAGCACTTAAATCGGCAAGCCTAGCTGACATAGTGCTCTTACAAAACTTACATTTTACTAAGGTTTTGTCTTCAACTTTTTCAATCCAATCCTATAATAATACATTTTTTTTACACTCGAGTCGGAACTTCTGAGGATATGGTGTTTTACGGTTCATATTAAAAATAAATAATTATGCTATAAAATGTACGAAGTAGTTGATAAAAATTGAAAATTTAAAATTTAAAAAAAATCACAACACAGACCGAAATTGAAAATTAATTAATGTTTATTAAGACAATGCACAACGGCACAGTGCTCAATAACAAATGGTATGGTTTCAGCCCGTCAGTCGTTTCAGGTTTGTTTTTCGTTTATTGACAATGTTTTATGTTATGCAATAAAACTATAAATAGAAATTGGTTTATAATTTGATGTATGTATAATGTATAGTATATAGTAATGGCCTCAATTTCTAAGAAGTATAGATTGTTCTATCTATGTTTTTACTGTCGATGTTTGGAATATAATTGTTTTTTTTTTTTTTATTATTTTATAGGTTATACAAATTTCCCTATTAACCATACTAAAATGTCTATAAAACCACTAAAAATTACACTACCCACCATTATTAGTATCATTTTTTTCCACCATAAGCAACCAAAATCCACAAAATTTAGTGGGAAAACCACCAACTTGGCAACACTGATAGCTATAGCAGATTGAATTATTTCATCTTTATTTGGTGTTAGTCGATAATAATTTATTTCGATAATACACGGAAACATTCTATTTATAAAATTCTTATTTTATTTTATTTTTCTTAAATGAAAAACTGAATTGTCCATATTATCCATAATATTGTGAGAAATATTCTACGTCGTACTTAATAAAGGATATTACATGCATAAAAAATGTATTCATCATAAAAAAATGCATGTTTTCATAAAAATTGTAATATATGCGAAAATATGCATTTTTTTTTTTTTGGTGTTTTTAAATTTGTTACACTTGAAACAAATTTTTCTCTTACTTGGCAAAATTTTTTGGACTATTCAATAAAAATATGTAAATTCATTTAGTGCCGAGCCCTAGTAATAACAATGTTACCACACTAAATATCACATTACATTTTATGTAGTTTCTCTATTGGAATTTTTGAAGAAAACTGAAAATCTAATAATAATAATAATTCCATATTTATAATAAGTTAATACCACTTTTTATTTTATTTTTTTCATTAAAATTTAATCAATATTAGTTGAAATATACGTGAATGCAGAATGAAATATGTAAACATGTATTTATCACTAGTCAGACGTGTTATAATAATTGTTAAGATCCATGGAAAGTAGTAACATAATAGGCACCTACCTATACTGGTGTAAAATATACATATATATTATATAGCATAAAATTAAAAAAAAAATACTTGTATTTGTATTCAAATACTTTGTGAGTATTCGTAAAATACATTTTTACAATAGTATTTTAAAAGTATTTTTAATACTTTTTTATTCGAATACTAGTATTAGTATCTCAATACTTTTTCAAAAGTATTTTTTACAAGACTGACAATATTAATTGGCATATTATATTAATTAGTTTTATTATTTTATCGGATGGCACGGATATTTGTATGAAGTGCATCGCGTAGATAATGTGAGACGAAATGCGCCCACTAATTAATCAAACATAATATGCAACGTGCATTGTGTAAAAACGGGTTTGTTGTAATCGAATGAATTAGAATAATATCGTGTGCGCCGGTACGTATAGACGTACATACCGAAAATACACGTTCATCAATTTAATTTAGCGATTTGTACGTGTATAATACATTTTTTTTCCCGCTCATACTTGACATTCATCGAGTACATGGTCATTTCTGTAAAACTGGTTTTGATAATAAATTTGCAAGCAACGCACCGTTTTAATGTACTGCAGTACACCTAGACCTTCCACTGCTGTTTGTCCCACCGTGTCGCTACAACAGTTCGTAGTAATAATATCAAAACCAAAATGATTTCAACCGAAGCTCGGAAGTATATCCTGAGACTTCTCTTAGTATCTTTGTGCGCGAACCACGTGAGCTGTACGGATAGTTTGGACTGTTCATTAATTATTATTATTGTTGTTGTTGTGTAATTGTTTTTAAAAAATTATTTTTTTTACAGGCTGTAACAGTAACCAAAAATTATACACCGAAATCGGATGTAAGCCCGTATACAGTAATGGTTCGAGTTCATGTCCGATGGCGTACGACTGTGGTAAATCGCTTCATAAGTAGTCCGAAAACATATCAATTTAATTGAAATTAAATGTTTGTAGAAAACGTGTTCACAAGACCGAATAACAAATGTTATTTTAACGAAAACGTCTACGAGCCGGTCGTAGTCTTTCTAAAGCCGATTCAGCTATAAATCCATGTTTAACTGCTTGCTTCTGTGACCAACGGACATATGACAAGTATGCAAATTAATCAGTACAGTGATGTATTTCGTAATTGAATGGTTATTTTTATTATTATAAGATTTTTACGCGAAGGCTATCAATTGATTTCACTTAACACATGATAAGTATTTGATCTAAACATGTTTTTTGTTGTAATAATAATTATTCAGCTCAGCAGTTGTTATATTCATATTAATATTTGTTACGAATGAAATTATCTAGACCTACAACTAGGTTTAATGTTTACGATAGTATTCGTAGTACTTCCATCGTGTAATCGGTTAAATTCAGCTCTGTTTACCGTACTATAATATTTACTGTTTAGCATTATTTTTCCGAACGACATTGTGATTACTAGTAAAAAACAAATAACGACCAAAATTATCTCTAAACCTTTTTCTAAATTACATTGTAATAAATACATGTATATTCGTACATTTTAAAATGACCGAACGCTAATATCATTGAGAATCGTTTCTGGGTAGGTACTGCGATTTGAGCAATTTAACATTGATTTTAGATTTTAAACGAAAACGATTACACCTACGGTCATAGAATTAATTTGCGTCAAACCGTAAGGAGTGGAACACAATGCATAACTTATATTACTGCATAATTTTAATTTTAGTTTTCACCATAGCAGTAATATTAGTGTAAATTTATAATAATAATAATCATTAAAATTACAACAAAAACGGTTGCTATTTTTCGACTGCGTTCTAATCAAATAATGAAACGCAAAAATAAATAGTGTATAATTACAGGATTTATATTAACTCCCACCTCGTTGTTGTAGCGTGACCACTACCAAATTAACATGTGCCAATGTCGAATGTCCGTCGTTTTTTACACGATTAATGGAACCGTGTTACTATCAATACGACAAAGATTTATGCTGCGAGGTTCGAAAATACTGCCGTAAGTTCATCGAATATTAATTTTTAATGTAACAAATACATACTCCTTTCGGGCTTTTAAGAATATTTTTAAATCTAAATACAATCATCTTGCACTCAACTCAATTTTGCTGCATAGATTTTACACATTTCCAAATAAAATACTCTAAAAACAGCTTTTCTGTTAAATAATTGTGAATAGTGTATGGTATAAACTTTCCTTTTTTCTCGACTTAATAAGCTTGAATTTAAAACGATGACAATTATTTTTTAGCTGAAGAAAAAGCACTTGTTCACGAATGCATATATAATGGTAACATTTATAAAAACGGACAACGTTTCTACGTCGATGATTATCTACAATGTGTATGTTCACCTGAATTTAATGGTAAGATAACATTTTTGTAATATTGAACAAAATAATTTTTTTACCGTTAGATCTTAGATGTTAAACTAGTTATACACATATAATGCAACTAAATTATATCTATGCTTTGATTGTATAATTTCCTTTTTTATTTCATTAAACAAATTACTTATAAGACATTACATTATTATTTTACGTTTATTTTTTATTATTTATCACCAAAAAAATATATTTTATATAACAATGTTGTTAACAATTAATTTAAACCACTATAACTTTAAAAACTGTACAATAAATATAATTCGTCCAATAATTTTATGGTTGAAAGCCAAAACGTGATATATATAAAAGGACTACTTTACAAGAGAACGATTTTAAAAAATCAACGATAAATAATCAAATGATATCGATCGTAAAAATGACTAGTGTTGAACAATGATAAGTTTTATTAATAGAAATGTGTAAATAGTAATCGTTAAAGAGCAGTGCATATCAGATTTTGACAAAAAAAAAAAAAATCATAAAATTTGATAGTTAAAATATCTTATAATGCCACATTTTTCATCCTACAAAAAATATAATATATACTTGTTGCTATAACTTCTTTGATGTTAGAGCTACAGATACTATATTTTGACACAGTAAATTATTGAACAATACTTATTTTACATATTTTAAAATCATATTTTTGCATATATCATGTTTTGACTCTCGGTCTCAAAATTATTAGGTATAGATCGAGTGTATATATAAAAAAAAGTACTGAACTATTTCGACTTAGGTACGCTCAGCGACAGTTCGTGTAGAAAAGTTAGTTGCAATTACGAAATTCTGTACTTGGAAAATATTTTAAAACGAAGCGCTCCCGTTTATTTTGAAAAAGTAGATGGATGTCCTGTCGATTGGTATCATCGTAAGCTCAACTATTTTCTTAGTGGTATTATCATTGATTTTTAATATGATACGTTTGCGCACGTACTTGTATTTTCCAGCACAGTATGATATCGGCACCATCAATAATACCTCCACCAGTAAGTCAAGTGGTCCTGTGTGCAAATATGGAGATCGAAGTGTTTCGATTGGTCAACAATTAAATATCAACCAACAATCGGACTCCGATACGTACACAACAACGTGTTCATGCAATATTCCTCCGTTGGTGACCTGCGTCAAAAAGATGAAAAAACCCGTTTAAAAAAATCATGCGTGCATTGCGTGATGTGCAGTACCTACCTAGATAGTTGGTATATATGCTGCAGACGTATATAAACAATTATATATAATATTTTAAATTTATAAATTAAATAGTACATTTATAAAATAATGAATTACCTTGGTATAATCAGATAAGGCGGTGTAGTAAACCGACTTTTTACATAAAAAACGTCGTTCCAAAGTATAGTCGGTCAGAACAACATCACGCCACCGGATCGGAACATTGATGCTGCCACCCGATTCGCTAAGGATGAGTTTCGGTACATCACGCCATTCCTATGACGTCAATCATCCTCTCCCTAATTACTGCATGTCCCATATAAATATGAGTCGTTATTACAGATGTTTTTAGAGGTAGTTGAATATTCAATTATAAACTTTAATGTTAATTAGCTACTCTCCGGCAGAACTCTTAGATTCTGTCGACAAATTTGTAATTGTATAATTATTTTGTTATTAATAAATAAAAGTTTAACTTAATTTCAACGTGTCAAAACAAACTTCTTTACTAAAAACTCTCAACTCCTTCCAACTAGTCAACACTTGGAAACGTGCATTCGTCGTTAAAGAAGCGTGCAGTTGTAAGGTTACAACTATCAGAATAATATATATAAATATGATTAGAGGCAATGGACCTAGTTGTAACTTACATGGCGTTTCATAAGGAAATATAAAAAAAATAGGGTCGCCAACCTATAGGGCGAGACCATGAGGTCGGACCACAATAGGATTTTTTTTAGAAAAATACCACGTTAATCAATGAATTTAACTTGAAATTTTTTTGTAATTATTAAAATTTAATATATTTATATTATATATATATATATATATACATATAAAATATTTAGTATACTTAAAAACATTATTATATTTCCCATATTTTAAATCAAATTT
>NW_020272249.1:0-9565 GCF_003268045.1 Sipha flava
TAGTTTCACGTTTTTACATAATAATGCTAAATAGAGGGCAAAATAAAGTAATATTAGAATTAGACCACTTTTACGTCATTGGAACCTGTATAAATACGGGTTGAGCATTTAGTATTATTCAGATGTAGATAGGTAGTTGGACTGATCATTTCCCCTGTTAAATAAATTATTGCTCGTCGTGGACTTTGTTACAGCCACATCGCCGCGAGTAAATAATTCTTAGCCCAGAATAACTTGTTATTTTAATTTTTTGTGTTTTTAACTGTTTGTTAATTTGTTGTGATAAATTAATAAAAACAGTAAGTTTATAAGTTTAATATACCAGTGTTAAATTTATTCACCTAACCTATCTCTCTCAACCCACGTCTCAAGATTTCATACAACGTGCTACGTCGTTAAATAATTAAAGTGTTAGCGATCGTAGTGTCCTGCACAACGCTCGCTACACACGTTACTACTATATATAAAATATGACATATTACGATTATTTAATTGCATAATATTATTTTCTTAGTAACTAAACTCATAATATTTTAACTATATTTATAAGTAGGTATAAAGGAGTAAATATTGATTGGTTTTTTTCACGATTGAAAAAAATTCGCAATTCGCTTTACGTTCTTATTTTCTCGATTAAATTTGAACAAATTGTACTCGATCGATTGTACTCCATCGGAAGAACTCATATTCTTATTTTCACATATAGCAACACCGCCCGAACGAATCGAGAGATTTTCCTACACATTCAGGATGTTTAGTTGATAGATGTCTTTCAAGTTTTGATAATTTCAT
This sequence comes from Sipha flava, assembly GCF_003268045.1. NCBI lineage: Eukaryota > Metazoa > Arthropoda > Insecta > Hemiptera > Aphididae > Sipha > Sipha flava. The sequence goes on from NW_020272249.1 coordinate 793, forward strand.
ACATTCGTTGAATAGCGTTTCAAAACAAATCACACACTGTGGCATAGGCTCCTCCTCAGTACCAAAAATACAAACCCGATTTTTAAAAAGTCAGGGTTATACTTACGAAAATATATTTTAGTTTTCTTTCTTATATTCAAACTTGACACATCAACAATCTCACTACTAGTTCCACAACTACTAGTTCCTTCATCATTTGACAGCTTTATCTTACGACAAGACCCAGTTTGAAACCAAGTATCCATATTTATGTGTAGCGTAATTAATAATATGTACTATGACACTATGTAATACTATCAGGGCCGACGAGAGCTTTTGTGGGCCCCAGGGCTGATTATTTCCGGGCCCCTTCACTTATATATACTTATTTTACTGAGATTTATAAAGCTGTATGGCATTTTTATGCAGTAGCGATACTTAATATTTAAGTTGGATGAATTGTAAATAAAACAAACATAATATATGGTATACAAAATCTTGTATTAAAATTGAAGAAAATAATGTAAAAAATTAAACAACTATTTAACAGTAGTTATAATGAATAATTATTAGGTTTAATTAAAGTGTTCCTTTTCTGGCCTTTTTCATAGCAAAACCATCGATAGCAGCATCCAAGTTGGTGTTTTTAGCTAGTTCTTTTTCCACTGCCAAGACTTCTAAGCTTGATAGCCTGTTTTGACACATGGTCGAACGTAAAACATTTTTTACTCTTTTTAATACAGAAAAAGAGCGTTCTGCACTTGCTACTGTAGCAGGAATTGTGATAAATATCCTGAGAGCCACAGTAAGGTTAGGAAATAAATTTTCCAGATTTGAAGTTTTTATAGCATTGAGAAGATCCCAAGGTGAGAGTGTCTTTTCACCAAAGTTGGCTGAATATATAAGTTTTAAACTTTGAAGTTCATCTGTAAGCTCATCTCCTAAATCCTTTGGATACTGTTTTACCAGCCTAGTAGTTTTTTCTTGAATCTGGTCTATGGTCATTTCTTTATTCAACCATAGCACAGAAAATCTTTCACAAAGAGAATGCACTGATTCGAACCTAACTGTCATATCTCCAATAACACTATCTAGGATAATATTGAAAACGTCATTCTTGAATTTAGTTCTTTGATGATCATCTGCATTTTCGTTTTCGTCATCTTCATCTATATGTCTTTTTCGTTTTCGAGTTCTTTTTAATTCTTCTTCGAAATATTGAGGCCAACCTATATTTTTAGCCACTATTAGAGTTTCATTAAGTATATTATCATAACCTTCATTTCGTATTTTATGCAAGTCTTCGATCAATGAACTCAAATTTTTCGAGGCAACATCCAAAGTACCACTTTTACATTGTAATACACGGTTTACAATGTCTATTGACTTTAGGATCTTGAACCAAATAGAAGCTAGGAGAAGACAGTTAACCCTTTCGGTCCTGATTTTTTTTTTTTTAGGAAAAAAATCCATAATTTTTTTCCTTGGTTAAATAGCCATAAATAACTTACTCACGCAATTTCAGAAAAAAAAAATTATTTTTTACCAAATGATATGCAAATTTTCATCACATACTTCTACAAGTAGGTCGGGTTGTATAGGAGTCAAAAAAAAAAAAATTACCTACTTCTACAAGTAGGTTGGGTAAAAAAACAAAACAAAATAATAACAAAACCTTTTAATACGAGTATATAAAAAACAAAATAAACAACATTAACTTTTTTTTAATCAAATAATAATTTTTTTTAACAAACTATAAATATATCAAAATAAATAATCACAATATTCCTTGATGACTTTTCACTTTTTTATTAAAATATAATATAATGTTGATAGAAATATATGTATAGTACCTACAACATTATTCATGGTGAAATTTTAAAAAACAGTTGTTAGATGATGTCATACACAAATGTACATTGCATTTTGTGCAAACCCAATGACTTTTTAGCTTGCAACCTTGTCGTTTGCAGAAAAGTGGATGCTTTTTGTTATCGTGTTTAGGGTAGTGTCCAACATGATCCAGTTTCATAGTTTCATTTGGTAAATTATCTAGCCTCAAGCATTTTTTTGCGGGTGGTGCTGGAGACCCCAATGTTGAATTATTTCGTGGACGTCCTCGTTTTATGCCCAATGTCGATGGACTGATTTGGCTAACTTTTCTAACTGTTATTAATTCTTCACCTAACCTTTCCTTAAATTGAAGTAAATCCAGTTGATTTTTTTTTTCAACACCTAAATTATTTGCATCGATACGATTTTATCTAATGCTGATATATTGTACTCCGTTGTTGCCCGACATACTCGTAGCAGTAGGTGATAAGACTGATAGAATTTGGCGGTAAAATTGTTGAGTTATTGATTATAACATATTGGTTATGGTTGTTACTTATATGTAAACATGTTAACTATTGATTTAAAAACTCCCAGATTTTTAAAATCATATGTTAGATAGTTTTGGCGGGAAATGCAATTATGATGATAATGACCTTATCATCACTATATTTATTTTTTATTTTTTCAAGAAAATAGTTAAAATATTACAATTATACTGAAATATCGATGAATATTATTATTTTTTATGAATGTCCATATATTAAGAATTATTATTTTATAACATTTGGTTTGCTGCGATGAAAACTTTATTTAAAACAATTTATCGAAAGTTGCCTACCTATACGAGTAGGTCAGGACCGAAAGGGTTAAAAGTTTTGAAGTACTTTTCTAATCTCTGTATGTCTCGACGACATTCTGATGTCAAGTTTAGTAGCTTCAAATCTTCAAGGGCTTCTAATATAGCTGGAAGATTGCAGCGACTGGTTTTACACTATCAACTCTTGCTGACCATCGTGTTCTTGACATTGAATGAAGAGAGGACGGCATTTTTTTTTTTAAGATTTCCCATCTTTGGGGGCTTGAACTAAAGATATTATATAATTTTTGGATGGCTCCAAAAAAAGTAATAGCTGCTGTACAGCTCTCTGCTGCTTGTTCCCCTTATAGATTTAAAGAGTGAAAAGTACAAGCTGAGTATATTAGCCTCGTTATTAGCTCTGAGTATAATAGCTTGAGCTCCTTTATATATACCTTTCATATTACTACCATTATCATACCCTTGGCCCTTACAATCTTCTAATGGAATTTTAAATATTTTTAATTTACTCATAATAAGGTATGCTTTTCCACTTTTATTGGCACAATCTACAAAGCATAGTAGACGTTCTTCCACTTGGTATTGTTGATTTTCTACCTGTTCAGTTAAATTAACATATCTTATTAATATAACAGTCTGTTCTACATGAACAGAATCAGGTGTTGCGTCAACAATTACAGAATAGTACCTTGCTTTTTCTCTCTCTTCAAGAATTTTTTTAGTTACTTCAGCAGCACATAAGCTTATGAATTCATTTTGAATGTCATGGGACAGGTAATGCACTTGCATTCTATCTCCCTTTTCTTGAAAGTGGTGAATTTTATTTAAATGTTCATTCAAAACTGGATCATAGTTAGCGAGTAGTTCTAAGATGCCCAAGAAATTCCCATTAGATGATTCACCGATTTTTTCAGAATCCCCTCGAAAAGCCAGCCCTCTTTTGGCCAGAAACAAAGTGACCTTAATTAAACGCTTTAAGAGTTCACGCCACTTTTCTTTATCACTGTTGATCGATTTTAATAAAATACCTGACAAGGATTTGTCTTTTTTTATTTTAAAGATCTCTGATTTCCATTGAACGTAGCTTTTTTTATGTACTGAACTATTTTCGTGTTCAGGGACCTTATCATACAGCTTTTTCCAACGTTTCGCTGTAGAAAACCCTTCAGGAAGTGCCAACGCGGAACGCTGTGACTCAGGCAACGTGCTAAATAGTTTACAATGCTTGCTTTACTTTACTCCAAACTAGCCAATCTCTCGTAATCATTTCATTATTAGTTAGTTTCTTTTTAAATATCGATATTGGCACACTAAAACCTTCAGAATCCACAAGAAAGCTTTCCGGATTTGGAATATGGGGATACTTCAAGTCACGATCTATGTCAAAATTGGGATCACCAATATCAAAATATTTATATAATGGCTGTAGCCGTGGCGAAGAAAGCGATTTTTCAGTAACAATAGTAACATTATCGGTTTCAGTTATTATATTATCCTCATTTGTATGAATAACCATACTTAAATTAGTGCTATTACTATCAATAATAATTACATTGTTGCCCTTACCTTCCAATTCATTTGATACTGGACTTGATTTCACAATAGACCGTTTAGGTAACTCAGTCGAAGCTGTGGAAAGTTTAAAATATTGACCGAGTGATAGCTGTCCTTTTATTGCTTCGTTGTCTCTCTCATCCTTTTCTTTTCTTTTTTGTGCACCAGATTTGTGTTTATAACTTATTATAATAAAATTATGCTGCCCTAGGCAGCTGCCTACAATGCCTAATGGGAAATCCGCCTCTGCCTGTACGCAATTCCTCCTAACTCAGGGCATCGTTTTCAAAGTGTAGTTACAAACATACATATGTTGAATCCACCTGCTTTTCATTTCTTAGACATAAAATGGTTGTTATGTCACCATCTATATTAAAATCGTATTACATATTGACGAAAAAAGTAATTTAAATTACTATAAAATATTTATATATGTGTTAATTTTTGTATTGGCTCTGAAAAAATGTAGTAAACAGTTCCAGTAGCATATTTAGCATTGGTTCAGTTCGTAACTTATTTTTATTGCTTCATTATTGGGGTTAAAATATTTATTTATTTTTATTTTATTTTTTTATTTATTTTTTTTTTTAAATATAAATATAAATAAATTTTAATTATTTTATAAACGATACATTTTTTTTTTTTTTTAGGGAAAATAGATCACCTAAAATTAACAGACTTTGAATTTTTTAACTATCAGAGGAAAGATATTATATTAATATCGGGCGCTTTTACAAATTACAATGAAATAAATGATATAAAACAAAAAACAAAAATCTATAAACTACAAGGAAAACCACTTATAATTACACCAGAAGGTGAAATAACAATAATGAACGTCTACATTAAAGAAAAAACAAAAAATTCATTATATCATGTATTTAAAAATCAACCTGAACGGCTTGATATAATTTTAAAAGAACTTGAAAATTCTATGAGAAATGATTTAGTATCTAACTTAACCATTGATATTTAAAAAAAAAGTTGTAATTATAATACACTAATTCTATGGAATGGTAGTTCAGATAAACGTATATTATTAAGACTAGGTATTAATTGTATTATGTTAAATTTAACTGCTTATAATGAATATAATAATAAAATATTTTATTTAAAATTAATAGATTCTAATAACAATAATTTAATATTTGTACATAAATTAGGGTATGTTAAGAAAAATGGTAGGTTATTAACACTGATTGAAACTCATAATTTAATTTGTAATAATAATCATAATATAGAATGTAAGCATGAACCTGTTAACGATGTGAAAATAACAAAATGTATTATTAATTTTATTTTATCAATTGAAAAAAATTTTTTTTTTTTAATTTTTATTAGAAATAAACAATCTATACAAGTAATGCATAATAAGCTTATGTGCTAAGAGAAGACATGACATGAAAAATTGAGTAAGAAGCCACCCACTGGCAACACTTAGCATGAATTATTTATATATGTTTTTTTTTTTTTTTTTTTCCCCCATATGTTGAGATTAAATGAATATATACATGTAACGAACATAGTATATTTTAAATTTATAATTGTAGTAGGTCACGACACCATTTCCTTTTTAGCCTGCGCCTTGGATTCCCCGGGAAAGTTTGAGAGGAGAGGGTTTTAATAAGAGGATTTTGGTGGGATAGAAGTCGTGTGCGGTACCGCAAGTAAAATGATTGAGTTTCTTCATTGATGGTTTTTATGTGAAAGTCATTATGTAATGTTAGGTTAGAGACGTATGGTGGTGCATTGGACAGACGACGGAGAGCTAGGTTTTGGAATACTTGGATTTTATTGGTATTGGATTTTTTTGCTGAGCCCCAGAGCTGTATGCCATAAGTCCAAATAGGTTTTAAGAGGGTTTTGTAAATTAGAAGTTTGACTTTCAGACTTGTTTTATTATTTCTCGATATTAGAGGATTGAGGATGCGCATACGGGCGTTGAGAGTCAGTCTTTTGGTTCGAATATGATTTTTCCATGTTAGTCGTTTATCAAGATTGAGTCCCAGGTATTTTATTGTGTCAGATATGGGAATTGTTTAATGTAACAGTTGAAAAATGGTAGGTTATTAACACTGATTGAAACTCATAATTTAATTTGTAATAATAATCATAATATAGAATGTATGCATGAACCTGTTAACGATGTGAAAATAACAAAATGTATTATTAATTTTATTTTATCAATTGACAAAAATATTTTTAAAATCAAATAAAATGTATTATATGTTAATCAAATAGTAGATCTTTTTTTATTTTTTCGGATTTATAATGGATCAAAATATGTTAAATATCAAAAATAAATCGAAGATTAGTCGTTTAAAATCAGTTGGCAGTGGCTTAATTGAAATTCAAAGATTTAAAAAAACTAAAGACTTTTTTCATAAAAAAACGAAGAATTTTTTGATTTTAATTTATTTTTTTTAAATATTGTAAGAAACTAGTTATTAATAAGTTAAAAAAAATTTAAAAAAATTATATGATCAATTTAATGAATAGTAAATTAAATGAGATAAAAAGAACCATCGAAAAATGGAATAACCCTATGTCACTCAAAAGAAGAGAGGAAGGTTAATCGCTTCAGAATAGGCCATACGCATCACACACATGGCCACCTCATGAAAAAGGAGCCACCAAAAATATGCCTTACATGCGGAATTACAACTACAATAAAACATATCATCACCGAATGCAGTAACACAAAAGAGGCACGACAAAAATTCAACATACCCGAACACCTTCACGACGCACTGGGCCTTGACGAAAAATCCATTCAAAACATAATTTTATTTTTAAAAGATACTGATCTGTACAATTTAATTTAAGTCTTCATTGATGTAAAAATAAGCCAATGGTCACGTTATCGAGGCTTTTCTCTTAATTAAAAAAAAAAAAATAATAATAATAATAATAAATTGCTTTAATCAATATAATTATAAAAAAATGTAATTCTTTAACTATGTTATTTAAATCATTTTTTATTAGATAAGTACCTAATATAATTTATATGTATAGTTTTAGAACTTTAAATAATAACAAATTATTATTTTTAACTTAGATTTATAATTTATCATTAAATTGTTTTTGTTCAATTTTTATTAATTCATAATAATAATGTTTATATTTATATTTTTAAATATTTTTTTTTTATTGATAATATACAATTTTTACTGTGTATTTATTTATGTGAATTATTATTTTTTTGATTTTTTTTTTTTAGTTCATTATGTCTTCAAGTAACGACATTATTACATACCCACTATTTTAGATGATAATAATTTTACAAACCATCGACCTGTTGATATACAAGTGGCTATTAGTAATTTATTAAAATCTTTATCACCATTTCGAGGAATTGAAATGAATGTTAGTTGAGTTGTAGAGTTTTATCCTCATATAGTACTTAATTTAGAACTAAATACAATGAAAGACGTATGTGGAAATTTATTTTGTGTGAGACTAACAATACAAGATGATCAAATAACTGAATCTACTGGTTGGTGTTCATATCACTGCTACAAAACTCATTCCGATAGTAGTATAAATTGGGGGTTTCTGGCGCCACCGCCACCGCCGCTACCACCGCCGCCGTTACCACCGAACATCAATGCCCCCTCCCCCACTACCGCTACCTTAACTGCCTCTCCCTACCCAATCTAAATGAGTTGACTAGTGTCAAAGTAAATAGGCATACCCCCTCATAATATTATCCTCTCAAGCAACCCTTAATACCTCAAACTTCCCACCCCACTACTACAGACACCGCTGCCCACCCCAACGCAGCGTTCCCAGGAATATTAGCTGACCAATACTTAGACAGTGATTATATTCATGTATAATTAAAGAAAATCAATTAAAAATTAGCATACCAGCTTGAGTACGGGTATAATTAGGAAAATACAAATCACTGGATAAATAATTAATTAATTCGAAAAATATAATTGAACATCCCTCTCTTATAATAAAGAAAAATTACACCGATAAGTTACTACAAATGAATCGACTGAATCAGTCGTACTTGAATCGCTACAAGTAATACTTGTCTGTCTGCCCGTGTTCTACTCTTCAAAATTTACCAAGTAAATTAACCATGGTTGGTTCAATCGCCGACAACTACGCTGCAGTATACAAAAGGTTTCGATACGTCGCACCCGAATCTCCGAGCAATCTCATCGATTAAACTGAATTCAACATTGACTTTCAGAATCGTAAATTTATCAACATTGGCTTGGACCCGGCAAACGATTTCAACGTTTATATTCATATTATAACGCCATCACGCTACGTTAGTATTTCTCCAGATTTTTTAAAACGGATTTATTCCTTGATGGGACACATTTTATCATTCGTATTATCATCATCATCATCAACGAATAACAAACAACAAACATTTTTGGAGACAGACTCTATGCTACTCACTAGTATGTTATATCGAGGTGAGAGTGTCCTAATCATAGAAGATAAATCTATAGCCGGGTGTCGTATTCTTCTGAATCGAGTGGATATTATGGCTTTGCAATATTTGGAATGGGTCATTTCCGAAACAATTTTGAGGAAAACACTATTTGTTCAGAATAAGGTTGTTGC
>NW_020272250.1:0-4850 GCF_003268045.1 Sipha flava
AAAAACGATTGAGCGACGGCACGCAACAACGTACTAACACTTTATCACTTAATTCCTAAACCAGTATGTATCTTAAATAATTGTATATATATATAAAAACTAGTTATAATTTTCTAGCTGTAAGTAGATCAAAAGAGCTTTACGCTACTTATGATGAACATGAACCATTAAAATGTAAACGTGCTCATGAATTCCTATTATGTCCAGAAATTAATCCACTTCATCCTAAATTAAGTAGACCAATTTGTGAAATCTTACTAATACAAGATCCTCAAGAAATTCCAAATAATTGCGAACTAATGAAATTTAAATTGGACACATCAATCTATCATAAACTAACGTATAAAAATAAATGGCTATACGTGACAAAAGGAGAAAACATATTTATAACCTGCAACAAAGAGAAACAATCCGTTAATCATAAATTAAGCGGGGTAGGAGTAATTTCACTCAACGAAGCATGTAAGGGTTTTACAGAACGGGACATACTCATTCCTGGAGAAATTAACCACCTGGAAGAATACACAGATTTTATACCTACGTCCAAAATACTTCACTTGGAGGAACATTTAACGTCGCCAATAGATAAAACTATGTTCCAGGACAAGTACATAAAAAGTAACCAGCTATACAACTTAAACGAAGTAGCAAAACCTGTGAGTTATTTCCAAATCAAAAAAGAAATGGATAAAAATCAGAATAAATACATCGATATACAAAGGAATAACGGGTATTTACTATACGCCGTTACTGGCATAATATTTATATCAATTTCAATATTTTGGATTAAGAAAGTTAACGAAATCCTAACAAGACGAAATACGAACCGAATACAAAATAGAGAGGAATCTATCCAACTTCAAGCAACAGCCCCAGTAATAGAACCGCCAGAGATCATACCAATAAGAGAAACAACAGATGAAAACAACCTTGCACTTTACCCGAAGTTGCGTACGGAATTTTAGGAAAATCCACGGATTTCCCTTTTTAAAGGGGGAGAAATGTAGTAAACCTCAAGGTGTCACGTTTCAATTGGTATTCTATGGTTATCTATTAAAATCCTTCAACCTTTTCCTTATCAAATAGCACGTAGTCCATCTTTATATGACATTGAAAGTGCATATAAATATGGGTGTTTTACACTATGTAATTTAGACTTAAGTTATTACTGTAAGTACTCACTACGGACACGCGGACTCCTACGGAGTGTTTATGGTCGTCGTGTCCACTATTTTAATCAATTAATCATAATTATTTTATGTATCAATAAACTATCAATTTCTAACTAAATTAAAGTGTGTGTTATATTATTTATAACAACCTTTCCTTCTTTAAACGTACGTCGAGAATCACGAGGCTGCACCGCCGTAAAAGAAACGTTGTTCACGGCAGTGACAGGGCTGTGCACTACATCGGGTTATGTTTATTATTTCCTTTATATATATATTGATAAAATATGGTTTAATTTATTATATTTTGTTCCCACGTGGTTTTGTTTTCCTTGTTATTAATATTTGTTGAAATATACTTATGTTTATTATTATGATTATGTAAATACTAAATTCAGCCTTATTTAATCTCCAGACACTCTAGTCACAAGGGCCAACTGCCGAGTTAAGAGCTTGTGTGGCGAACGGAAGCACTTATGGCGACAATCAATAACGCGCGACGTTTATCGAATTATCTATATATTTCGAGAACATTAAAGGGCTTTAGCCCCCACCCCCTTTGGCCGTATTTAAAGTTATATAAAATGAAATTACTATAAAAAATATTTATAACAAATTCTTTATTAATCATTATTTGATAATAACAAAAAGAACAATTTTTTTTTCACAAAACAGTCATACTGGATTGTGGTTGCTGCCTGCAAACATGCATTTCAACCGTTATTAATATAGTACCGATGTTCTTATCAATTCAACTATTAAAGTAGTAGAATGACTGGTCTGGAAACTGTACCTATTTTCCAACATCAAACAGCTGTAGACATCGAAATAGATAAACAGTACTGTATTTTTTCTATCACGATTGCTGTAGAGTGTAGATAATAACTGATATCAATTAGTATCAAATATCAATTTAAGTATGGTTGTTTGTAAATTTGTATGTGTTATAACAGTTACTATAAAACAAAATTTTTAATTTAATTTCGAAATGGAAGACAAAAAAAGAAAAAGTAAACCTATTTTTGAATTTTTTCAAAAACAAATAAAAGAAAATGAGAATCAATCCTGTCAAGTAAATGTAAGTAAATTTAAAAAACAAAATAATTACCACTAAATTATAAAATACCATCACTTTGTTTTAATTAGCCTGTTCAACATCAAATAACAGAAAGAATAGAACCAACTCAAGTCCCAGTAAGTAATTTGTATTTATAAAATTAAAAAATATATACATACAACAAACGACTAGATAAAAATTAATTTTTACGAGGTACTGCATAATCAATGTTTAAAAAAAAATATTGAAACAATTCAAACTGAAACCAATTTGCTAACTATTAATGACAAGGTAAGTTATAACTTTTAAATTTAAACTAACAATACATATATATTGTTTGTTATTATTATTTTGTTTGTTAATTATTATTTATAGCGTGTGAGCTTAAATGCATATGATATTAGTTTATGGATTGACAAACAGTTTGATGATGAGTCTAAATTGATGTTTTTAAAAAACACATGAACACCAAAGAACGGATTTGTGTTTCCTATTATTAAACAAGGGAAACAGAATAGAAGTTTCCAAATGGAGTGGTTAAATATGTTTAATTGGTTGGCATATAGTAACTTAAAAAAAGGCGGTTTTTGTAAATACTGTGTACTGTTTCCTCCTAGTGATGGTGGTAAAGGTAATCAGGTAATTTGTGTTTTATAACTGAGAAAACAATTATGAAATTAGATATGATTAAAATAAATGTATTTTGTTTTGTTTTTAGCCATTAAGAGTATTTGTGACAGAACCATTTGTTAATTATAAAAAAGGTTTAAAATTGTTGAGAAACCATGGATCTACTGACTATCATCAACTTTGTATTGAAAAAGGATCTGCATTTTTACAAAATTTCAATGCAGGAGGTTCAAAATCTATAAGCATTATGATTGATGACAAAACCAAAAAAATTGTAGAAGCTAATAAACAACGGTTGACTCCTATCATTAAAACTATTATATTTTGTGGTTGAAACAATTTAGCTTTTAGAGGACATAGAGATGATGGGTCTCTCAACCCTAATACAGCAATTATTGGAAACGAAGGAGTAGTTAGAAGTCTTTTAGCATTTAGAGTAGACTCTGGTGACCAAATTTTAGTAGAACATTTAAAAACAAGTAATAAAAATGCTACAATGATCAGTAAAATTAAACAGAATGAATTAATTAATGTACTTCATCAAGTTGTTAATGAGGGTAAGTAAATAACATAAAAAATAATACTTGTGTGATGAGACTACTGATGTCAGTACAAAAGAACAGATGTCTTTATCTATCAGGTATTAATTTCAATTTATTGTATTTGACCTTTATTCTATATTAATTTATTGTTTCATTCTTAGATATGTTGACATGGAAGAATTTAAAATCAAAGAGGAAATTCTTGGATTTATAGAACTAAGTTCAACAACTGGATCAGCAATAAAGGATGAAATTTTAAAACAAATTGAAAATTTTGGTTTATATTTAACTAATGTTCGTGGTCAAGGATACGATGGAGGGTCAAACATGTCTGGTCGGTACAACGGTGTCCAAGCTTTGATACTTGAAAAACAACCTTTAGCAATTTACACACATTTTTCTAGCCATGAGTTGAATTTTTACATATCAAAAGTTTGTGAACTTCCATCAATTAGAAATATGATTGATACTGTAGGTTCCGTTTCAGTTTTTTTATCTTTGACTGCTAAACGTACTAATATGTTGATAGCTACCATTGAAAATCATGAATCTGTTTTATCTTAAAAAAAAAAAAAATTAAAAGCTTTATGTACCACTCGTTGGGTTGAAAGACACGATTCAATCATAACTTTTCGTGAACTGTACCCTCACATTGTAGCAACTTTAGAGGAATTAGAAGAAGAAACTGATCGGGAAATATCAGCTAAATCAACAAGTTTTAACTCTAGTATAAAAAGAAGTGATTTTCTTATTAGGTATCCTAGAAACAGTTGCTAATCTTTTTTCATTTACAAAAACCTTGAGTATTCAACTACAAAGACCACAACAAGATTTGATAGGTGCATTTTCATATGTTGAAAAAATTAAATGTTTATTTGAAGAAAAAAGAAGAAACTCTGAAATTGAATTTTCTAATTATTTTAAAAATGCATGTCAAGCAGCAACTTTAGTTGGGGAAGAAATAAAAACTTCACGAGTATGTGGCCGGCAAACAAAAAGAGCCAACCCAAATACATCAAGTCCTGAGGAGTGGTTTAGAATTACAATTTTTATTACATTTATTCATAATTTTATTATTGAGTTAAAAACAAGATTTAATGACAGATTTAAAGAAATTATACCTTTCGAAGGTTTAATTCCAGCTAATAAAGATGTATACAACATTGATGACATTTTGAAAGCATCATTCATTTATATAAAGGACCTACCGGCAAACTCAGATATGGAGTTACAAACTGAATTGGAACTTTGGAAATTGAAATGGACAAAAACAAATATAGTAGAACCAAAATCAGCTATAGAGACATTATAGTATTGTGTTGCATTTTACCCAAGTATTAAAGTTCTATTACAAATATTTGCAACGATACCAATTACAACCACTACTGCCGAGAGATCGTTTTTTTTAGAGTGCCTCGATAGAGAGAGTGTGGTCATACGTTATCACAAATT
>NW_020272251.1:0-6636 GCF_003268045.1 Sipha flava
AAAAAATGGTCCCAATATAATAGGACAATTACATTTTTTACTAAAAAACATTCTGAATGGCTTAAAAAGGAATTCATTTTACCAACTCTTCCATTACAAATGAATGATAAAACTGTTGGTTGTCCGAAAAAAAATTTGAGTCGTGCACAGAAAGAATAAAAAAACAAAAAATTTCAAATCTTGTACAAAATTATATGAATTTATAAATTGATATGGACGGTACAGTGGTGACTAAGTGTGTTGACGACGTAAACTTTAATATGGCGTAAAAATGTCTAATACTTTTGAATCTCGGTGAGGAAAACGATGTTTTGACATTGATAATTATAAATTAAGTGAAAACCGTGTTTTAATGAATGGACGTTCAAATTTTAGATGCAATAATAAAAAATGTCCTGCGAGTGTTATTGTTAATAAATGAGGAGTATAATAATCAACGATAATAAGCAAACAAGTTCCGGCACTAGAGACTTTCGTCACAGGTAGCTAAAATATGTGTGCACAATTGAGTTGTGCATTTTTACGTAAACGAGTTGTAAAAAAGGTAAATGTGCGCAAACGAGTTTTAGCTGTTGAAAAACAAATAGATATCTTAAATACAACAGATTTAATTTATAATGATAGTATATTGAAAATCGAGCACAAGCTAATTTTTTCAATGGTCGATAGAAAGGTAAATTTATTTTTATATATACTTTGGAACTATTTATTTTTAGAAATAATAAACTAATGTACATAATTAATGCACCTATAGGTATACAATTTAATGACTTTTACATCGAGTCAGAAATGTTATATCTGTGGTTGTAGTCCAAAACATGCCAATGATATTGATAAAGTATTAAAATTAAGTACTAAACCGAAACATTTTAAATTTAGTTTATCGACATTACACGCATGGATTAGACTTTTTGAATGTCTATTGCATGTCTTATCGTTTGGACTTCAAAACTTGGTAGATAATAATTATTATAAGTAGATATTATACTTAAAATAAAATTAATAGAAGGTATACATAAGTAGGTATTATACTTATGTATACCTTCTATTAACTAAATTTTAAAGAAAACATAAATTAATGCATTATAAGTGAAAACTACTGAAAATAAATTGAAGTTTGCAAGTAAAAAAAAAAAAAGAAATACAAGAAAAATTTCGTTCTGAAATGGGATTATTAGTAGATATAGTATTACAAGATATATTTTAATTTAAAAATTATTATGTTTATAACTATTTTCAATTTAAATTATAATATCGTTAAAATAGGTTGCGGTATAACAAATAATTAAAACACAACCAGGAAGTTCTTTAAAATGCAAAAAAAATAAGATGATATTACTGGTTTGAACATCAATTTAATCAAATGATTTGGAACGATTTTAACTGTCATGGAAAGTGGGTATGAAATAAATACAGATTCTTTTGAAATGTATGGTATCCAAACAGCTAAACTATTTGATGAACTCTACCCCTGATACTGTATGCCTCCATCTGTACATAACATTTTATTTCATGGAGCTGATGTTATCCGGCATGCAATTTTGCCAATTGGTATTTTTAAATATTATTTATTATATTTGTGTGTATAATATGAAAAATATATATTTATAAAAAAAATTCGTTTTTTCGAAAGGCCAATTGTCTGAAAAAGCTCAATAATACCAAAACAAAAATTACAAAAACTACAGGGAACATCACAAAAGAAAATTATCCAGAGTGAAAATTGATGAAGATCTCATTAATATGTTGCTACATTAATACCATCAATGCGAAACATTTAACCCAAAAAATTGCAAACATTTTCAGAAGATGCAAAACTTTTAATAATAATGCCTGAAGAGCAAGCGATTCTAGTAAATCTGAATCTGATTGTGATTCGGAATAATAATATAACTTCTATAATATTAATCATTTAAGTTTAATAATTCTTTTTAACATTTCATTACTAAACACAATAATATTGTATATAATTATTTAAATAATATTCTAAAGAATAAAAGTAAAATGATGAAGAATAGTAAATTTTTATAATAAATAATATTATGATTTAATAAGTTGATAATATTGCATATTAATATTAAATACGTATAGATAAATCGAAGTCCTTAAGTGTACCAAATTTGCGAGACGTCTATAGGTCTCCTAACTAGTAAAACATGGTAATTTATCTATTTAATAGTTATTACCTACACAAAAGTAAAAACATATGATAATTTATTACGAATAAAAACTACAATTTAATTTTATGTAAGCTAAATTTACTTTTCAGACCACTGTGCGCCGTCGCCGCCTACGAATGGACTTTAAGATTATATAATTACTCCGCGAAATTACTATTGTTTTCTTTAGTTGATATTTGCTGAGTCAAATGACAATTACATTAATATTTATTATGCTCAATATATAAGATATATATATAAGATGATTAAAACATTGTAAATTATCATTTGAATTATCATAACACCAATTCCTGGTCTATTATTTGTAGTCAGTATGACTACAAATTGGCTCCCAATGATCCGAGTAAATAAATAAATTGTAAATAGGTGCACGTATAGTGTCCATTACAACATAAATAGAATAATACGAGTAACATTGGATATAGATTATCTGTCTCAGCGTTACTCCTGCCACGGTGTGCCGCCAAAAAATAATATTTAAATGTGAATGTTTTTTATTTACAACAATTTATTTTAAAACTTTAACCGATGGAATACTGAGGTCTGTTAAAGTTGTAATAGTTTTTATACACTCATTTAAATTTCAAAACGATTTTTACTAAAACTATTAGGCTATAGCACATATTAGAATGTACAAATATAACAATGAATTGTTATTTGAAGTAGGGATTAAATATTAAAAATTATATCTTATAACAATAAATAATATTTATAAATAGGTACTTCTTAATCGCGATAAAAGAAGTACATTAAAAATGACTTAGTTTCTTGGTGCCTGAAGGCCGAGAAAAATATAATTTATACTGTAATTTTAAACATTATTTATGTACTAAAGAAAACAAAGTAAATATTATTAAAAAAATTATACTTTGAATTATAGCAAAAAATTAATGCTTTAATAACAAAAGAAAAAACGAAAAGGGGTATCCAGAAGTATAGAGACTACCTATGCAGACGAAATAAAAAAATATATTTAATAATAATAAAAAAAAAATACTAATACTATTAAATTGATAAATTTAGTGTATTAATAATTTAAATTAGTGGTTCTCAAACATTTTTTTTCGCGTACCATTTGAGTATATTATCAATCAGTCACATACCATTAATGATTAAAAATAAAGCCATATAAACTTTACATGGTTAAATATATTTATTTTAAACAAAAAGGCTGTGAAATACTGAAATAAAATAATTATTTATTTATTCACATAAATTTATTAGTGTTTTTAAATTAATTTATGGGTTACATATTGAATTTTTAATTTCCGTTCTACCACCATACGGCTTTTCATGTACCACCATATAGTTTTTCGCGTACCACAGTTAGAGAACCGCTGATTTAAATGCATATTGAATGCAAAAAATTGATTTAAGTAATTGAAAACTATTTACTTAACCAAGAATACTTAATTATTGTAAGTTTAAAAAAGGAACGAATTAAATATAAAAAAATAAAATAGTAACTAAAAAATATAAAATTAATTGATTTAATTATAATCACAGTTGTTATTCAAAAGAAAAACAACGTACCAGTGGGAGTAAGTAGGTATGTATTTGTTTATCGTAAGTTCGTTTCACTCTGGATCGGCTTCTAGTTTTCGGGTGTTTACTATAATATAGAAATAAATACAATGTTTTAATAATTAATTACATTTTGAGAACTAAAAAAAATAAATAAATAATTTTTCTATTTTATTACTATTAACATACACAATGGGCAGGAATTATAAAAAATATAATTTGTAAGAATGACAATATTTAACAAACGTGAATTGAACAAAATAAATAATATTGGACATAGACTATACCTCATAGATTATGTACATTATCAGGTTATGGAGTATGGATTATGTCTCATCGTTGCTCCTGTCGCCGTATGCCGCCAAAAAAATATTATTTAAATATGAATGTTTCTTATTTACAATAATTAATTTTTACTATGAAAAACATTAACCGATGAAATACTAAGATCTGTTTAAGTTGAAAAAGTTTTTATATACCCTCATTTAAGTTTCAGAACGATTTATACTAAAATTATTATTCTATAGCGCATGTTAGAATATAATTATCTACAAATACAACAATGTATTTTTATTTGAAATATGGATTAAATTTTGAAAATATATCATATTTTACAACGTAAAAATCATATTTTTAAATATTCTTCAGTCGCGATAAAAGAAGTATGCCAAAAAAAAGTTTCCTTGTGCCTGGAGGACGGGGAGCGTATTACCAAACCAGCTAGAGCTCCAGTGCCGTATACAAATACACTGTTTTAATTGGTTTATTTGAAAAAACCACGCAAATATATTTTTCTTTTATCAATTAGGCACAATTGATATCGTTAATATAATAACTCGTATAAATAAATAAACAGATACTAATTTCTTAAAAAAAAAATGTTAGTAAAAACGTTAGAAATAACGTTAGAGAGTAGGGAGTTTTGTAACTTAAAGAAATACGATTTTGTCCAGGTTGATATGTTACACACTCGTTATCATAATGTCATTTAAAATTAATACCTATAACAATATTACAAAAATGTACCTATATATTATAACCAAATTCTAAATAACTAAAATGTTACGCCAGGGGATGAATCCCCGTCTTCCACCCCGTAGTTCCGGCCCTGGATTTAACAAACCGAAATAGAATATGACAAATAACATTGTACATAGATTAGCTGTCTCATCATAGTTTCCATTACGGTTTATTAATCCGTGTGCCGCGGAATATTATTTAAATGTAGAAGTTTTTATTTAGGTACAACAATTTATTTTAATTATAAAAAGACATTAACCAACTTAATACTAAGGTCTGTTGTAGGTTTAATAGTTTCTATTTACCCTTACTTGAATATCGTTTCGATTTATTTATTTTTAAATATTTCTAACTATTTTTCTTTAGCGTGTGCGAGAATAGAAGGATCAATATAGCGATTTATTTGTTATTCATAACATGGATGAAATATTTCTCATTCAATTTTTTTTTGAAAATTCTGATGCTTCACGTTAATATATCCAAGCAAGTTGTTAGGCTTTGTGTTGCCAATGTCTTCATTTGAAGAGGTTTTCTTTTCTTTTTTTATTCTTTCCTCGACCCTGCTGTGTATTAAGTTACCCAGAACGCCACTGCACGTCTTTTTAATGTCGTGTCCTTATCGTGCGATCGTAATGACAGCCGGCACTGAACTTATAATCAGTGTTAATTTCAAAAGATGATTATTTTATTTTATAGTTAATGATGGTATACATTTGAATAAAAACAATTATTTTCAAAAAGCAAATAATATTGTGTTTTTTTTTTCCTATATTATGACAAACATACTCTTAGCGCATATGTAGCAAATGTGTTACACCATAATAAGGACTTAAGTTTGGTACTTAGAATATAAATATTGATTTTCAAATTATTTTCTTAAGGTTCTAAGAGCCTAGTACAATATACAGAAAAAAATACTGTTTGTAAAAAAAAAATCATGCAGTGAGGGGTTAAAATATAAAATAAAAATACTAAAAAACGATATTCAGAATACGTATTCGAATATATTTTTTTTTAATGTATTTAGAATAGTATTCAAATACAAAAAATGTATTCAAAAACTTTTATTCGAATACATTTATTCCAATACTTTACAAGACTGCCTAATAGTTATAATATTAGATTCTATTACAATTTTAAAATGGTTTATACTTACAATATAATAAAAACAGTCATTTCATTTACATATTAGTTATATAATTCCGATATAATTTTAGGATTCACTATAATTTGAAAAACATTTTCTTTTATAAATTATGGCATCAACGGAAACGACTTTCCTGGTGTAAATATATGAAAATTAGAGAAGCTAAACAAAAATGTATTGATAAATAAGTTGGAAGTTTCACAAAGTTTTTATTGAAACTGTAGTGGGCCGTTCTGCAAGAGGACGACGCAATACACCGTTGACGAATAAATACTTAAACGGTTCACGTCTGTGATGTAGAGTCGTTGGAAGGTGTTTAAATGACAAAACACGATGGTTTAAAGTTATACAGATATGTATAATAATGAATAAAATAAAATATATATAATATGTGGTTAATACAAATAAGATAGTATTTTATAATTGAAAGTGTGAGGACAGAGTAATTAAGCTCTGCCCGAGAATAATAAAGATTGGCTCTCAGAGCTGGCGGCGATGTGAGGCGCGCGGGCTTCACGACCAGATGAGCGTCGGTGCAGTAAGCGGAGTAATTAGTTAACACTAGTTTAATTCATTCTACTATTCTAAATGTATGGGTAAATGGATACCGTATTTATAGGCAGCCATTTAGGATAAGAGTAAGGTCGATGGGGATTCTGCCGGATGTGAACAAGGAAGCTTGTTTCTGTGATATTGAAAATAGGCTCTGTTCCGTAGAAACTGCATATCAATACGAATAAGTATTGATATTGGTTTCCGTTTCGG
>NW_020272252.1:0-38027 GCF_003268045.1 Sipha flava
GAAAAGGTAATATGATGGAAATAGGATGTGACGAAGTCTAAGAGGAGACCAGGAAACCAAATGCGATCAAAAGCTTTCCCTGGGTCTAACATTATTGTCGAACAATATAATTTTTTTTCTAAGCTTATTGATATGAGGTCTATGAGACCTCATATCAATAAGCTTGGAATATTTGTATATTGTATATATGTATATTTGGCGTATGGTCGAGTGTCTTTTCCGTAAACCAAACTGGTGAGATCTGGAGGTTTTTTGGATTTGGAGATTAGAATAATTAATGAAAATTTCCATTGAGTGGGGAAATATGATAGACGGATAATTGCTTTAATTATATGTATCAGTATTAAAATCGCTTTTTTATGAATCTGGCGGGCACCCTCTGTTGTTATAATGTCAAAACCGGGGGATTTATGAAGTGAAAATGAGTTTATACACTGGATTATTTTGTCAGGAGAAAAATGTTTTTATGAAAGATACCTACTCGTACATTGGGAGTGGGATAGATAATTTATCAATAATATTGTTAGATATTAAAGGTGTCGATATATCGCTATGGGTTTTAAAGACTTTTGCGAGATGCGATGCAAGAAGTTCTGTTTTATCAATGTCGTTAGTTGGCCAGGTTAGATCTGCTTTTTTTAAAGGGGGTGATATTGATGGTTATCGTAGAATTTGTTGAGTTGACTTCCAAAGAAAGTAGTTTTTAACAGTAAGAGAAGCAGTGTATTTGGCGTATGATTCTTTGCGTACTTCTGCTAGCATTTTATTTGTTCTGTTGGCTAGGTTGTTGAATATGTTTTTATCAGAAGGGAATCTGTTTCTTTGCCAGTTTTATCTAGTGCGACGTTTAAGATTGATTAGGTCTCGAGCGAAAATTGGGAGTGGAATAAAGTAAGTAGGGGTAGGATGAGTTGAGGTGGGACAAGAGCTCCAAATGGCACTTTGAATTGATGAAGTGAGTTTTTTGAATAACATTAAATAAAATAATATGGAGTATGGGCATTCAGTCCTCGGTTCTTAAATCTGCATCATACAATTAATATCGCGCGACAAAAGTATATATTGTAGTTTTTATATTAGTTTTTATTAGTTTTATTTTATATTATTAGTTTTATATTGTCTTATTATAAACATGTACAAAGGATTAATTAAATTCATTCGGATGTATCAAGAGAAAAAAATCGTCGAGCGAAGCGAAAAAATTTATTTTAGGATTAAAATCCATATTTTTTTAGTCCGTATACCCATAAATATATTTACCAATACACCACTAGCCTCGGGACAAAATTATCTCAATCCGAGCTTATTGATGAACGTACAAAAAAATGCTGATGATAATCATTCGTTCGATTGTTCAGTGAACGTTTTAGTAGTTAGCAGTAGTGTACTGTATACAGAATACGATGAACAATTGAACGATGTCGTTCATCTAAACGTGAACTAATTCGAATCGTTCACTTAACTAAATAGTTTAATTGAATTAATTCGTTCAGGAATGACACGTCTCTACTAGACACTGTTCATATTTCATTTAAAATAAATTAAATTAAATTGTGTGCAAAGATACACTCAAAGAAATTATAACAACAATAAAATAATGTCTGAAAACCGTTATCAAATAGTAGTTATCACTAATTTTGTTTACTAATAATCGATCTTTTCTTTTTCATCTGTATTTCGATTTTTAGTGCTTATGTTTTTCACTCAACTGCTGATTAACTGAACAGACTTAGCTCGCTAATTTTTGGTAATATAGTATATAATTTCAATCTTTGTTGCTTGTTGACAACTATTGGTGTTTCACTTTCGTTCAATTTCAATAATACGCTAACGATTTACAAACTCGAGTAGCAATATTCGTTAACGGTTGATCGTTTTTAGTCATACGGTTGAGTAGAATATGCCTGACCCTCGATTATACTGCGTCATAGACATAATATATATTATATCTATGTACTGTGTTCACCACTACAATGATTGTCTGATTTAACATTACCTACCACTTAACACACGACATTATATCAAATATTAAGACATAAATATTTTTCTGTTTGTGCTACTCTTGTAAAAAATATTTTCACCTTTTTACTACTTCGGAATTGGCACAAGTACAGCTATACATTAATTTCAATTAATTTTTATGTATTTTGAATGCCACTGCAATTTTAATTGAGTATTCTATGGAAAAATAAATATCACTATTTTGTAAATAATTGAAGTCTATAACTTATCATTTATATTTTGACTATTAATTTTCGACTGATAACTCTTGTTCCCCAAGTTAATATGTGGCTATAGCTTGCTTATATTTGAAAATAAGAAAAATAATAAATTGTATTTCTATTTTGTTAGAAAAAAAAACTTAAAAACATAACTATCTCACTAGTCCTGGTAATAATTATAATACATATTATATTGTTTCTAAATTAAAATACTAAACATTTATTTTAAATCCTAGATAACACTTAGTTTTAGTTTAAATAAAACTAAAATATTCTTTTGTATATAGTTTTAAAAATGTAAAATTTTTATAGTGATCAATTCATTCTATATCTGCAATCTATTTCTATAGTTTATTTTACATCATTTATTTTGATATTTTTATTTAAGTTGTATGGTATAATAAAGTGTCTAGATTTCTAATTAATTACTCATAATTGTAATAATTATATTTTCTCCTTGTAAACATTTGTAATATAACCAAATAAAAATAATATAAGATCAATAGAATATTAGTTATTCCAGAACATAACACCATAATTTACTAATTTTACCATAACATTTAAATGATATCTATGAAATAATTAAATGGAAAAATGATCAATTTTATAAGTGTTACTCTGAAATAATTTTGTATAAATAGAATGCAGTGAATTTGGTTGTCAAAATGTCATCCAATTCTAGTATAAAAGATACAATTGTTATTGGAGGATTATCAATACTTGGTTTTATGGCTGGTGGAAAACTTGGTTCTATGTTTGGTAAGTTTCTATAATTGTATACTTATATAAATAACACATCAATTCTAAAAACTACAATATTTTTAATTTTTTTAGGTGCAGTTGTTGGAACTATAGTTTGCTCAATGTTCAACGGGCAACAACCAATAGAAGCTTCAGGGTCTCCAGATAATAATTTTTTTACACCATCATTTTGCTCTAACTCAAATCATAATATTGATAAGTCTAACGAAAATATATCAATAGGTAAAATGTTAAAGTTTGTAAATATGTAACAAATAATGAATAAACATTTTTTGTTTACAGATAAACTTACTGAAGTGACAGAGTGTTCAATATGCCTCGAATCATTTGTACCCTCATTTCTGCTGTGGCCATGTTTTCATAGGTGTTTTTGTGATAGTTGTTATGTTGATGTAGTAAGAAAAAAGGTTTCTAGTTGTCCTATTTGTAGAAACCCTATTGCTGAGTTTAGACCCATATGACTTTCATAAACAATGCATTCTAGTCAATTTAATTTGCTAATGTAAATGTAAATAGAATAATTATAAAATTGTAAACTTTTTGAATATTATTTTTAATAACTCATTTAAAAATTAAAAAAATGTCTGATTATTAATTACTTAAAGTAATATATTGTTTTGATATAAACTTCTTTACTGTTCTATTTCAATTTTTTAATAGTGTATAAAATGTGTGAATTAATAATTTTATAAAAAAATTATAAATCGACAAATAATGATGAAGTATGTATATATTATGTATATTAACAAGAAATATAGCAATAACATTAATTTATATTTTATTATATTTATTACCAATCAACAATATATTTGAATTTGAAATATATTAAAATTATAATATAATTATTGATAAATTATCATATACATACTTTAATATGATAGATTTAGATAAAAGTTTTTTTATCAATTATTAGGTCTTAATTAAAAAAAATGTATGTATCCTCCTTGAGTAGACTCTTTAAAATTAAACTAACTATTTTACTAATAATGGGCATAAAAAAATATAGCACCATAGGAAGTTCATTTATTAAATACAAAAATATTAACAGATAATGAATTGCTAAATTAATAGTATTTTGAAGTATAAATTTATTAGCTGCAGATACAACATAAAAAGCCATAGGTAACCATCATATTAGAGCATGTTCAGGGAGTAGGCCTTGGCCTACCCTAATTTTAAATTCTTGTATACAACCAAAATAT
Source organism: Sipha flava (assembly GCF_003268045.1). Lineage (NCBI taxonomy): Eukaryota > Metazoa > Arthropoda > Insecta > Hemiptera > Aphididae > Sipha > Sipha flava. Next base: position 4,187 of record NW_020272252.1, read on the forward strand.
GCATTTTAAAAAAAAATTTTTTTTTTATCACAAGAATTTTTGCATTAAACACATAAATCGGCATACTATGTAGGTACTCATATGACCGTGTATCAATTTCATCTTGTCGTGCACAATCGTCATCTATAAACAAAACTGATTGGAGATCTTCAAATGCTTCATGAAAAAATAGGCATCAGTAAACAATCAACAACTATATTTATGATTATTATGTTAGTAAATCATGGTTGACAAAAAAAGCAAATCCGTGTTCTTTGAATTAAAGTTCTTGTTTTGCGTTTATGTTTTAGAATTGTTAATTTTTCTGGTATTGTCTTTATAATTGATATTTTATAATAAAATTATTAGCCAATATTTCAACCCAATTCCTAAATCAAAAATAACATTATATTAAAATAACAATATAGTAGAATCAAAAAAAAAATAAAAAAATTGTTTAAGAAATGAAATTGGTTACAGAATGTGTATTAATCATACCAGTAAATTTGGCATTAGTAGAAAGAAGTTTTTTAACAATGAAATTAACCAAAAAATATTTAAGAAAATCTATGACTATTAAAATACTTCATAATTTATCGTTGATATCAATCAAAAGGGAGTATAACAGGTCAAAGTTGTTGAAAGATCGTATAAAGAAAATTAAAGAGTAATAAATATTATTATTAGTTATTATTATTATTATTAATAGCATATAATATTATGGTTAACAAAGAAAATTTTAAAAATTTCTTAACCAATTATATTAATTATTCTTTTAACTGAATGTTTATCCTTTAAATGTCTCTGAATTTCACGTAGAATATATCACAAAATTTTTTTTAAACTCATAACTTATAAAATTTAATTTTCATATAGTAAGGATGATTAAATATGTTTATACATTTAAATAAACATTAAAATATAAGTGCACTTTAAAATGTTGGTAAAAATATTGAATTAAAATGTATTTATACTGACTATTAGAATTTATTTGGTCATAATTCGTTAAAATTATGTTATTTTTTATTTAAATAATATTGAGATTTATTGGATTAAATGTTAAAAGAAAATTGTCACGATACTAGATATTGATCACCTAAGACTTATAACATTGTCTTCTACATAAATTTATATATTTTTCATTTCTATTTATTTATAAAGTGATAAGATTGTAAAATTATTACAATAGTTCACAATTTTATTTTAAAATAATTATGTACACAACAAAACATCATTTTAAGCACAATAATAATTTATACATACAGACTTAAACTAAACAATTATACAAATAAAGTAACTTTAAAATAAATTAAAAAAAAATATATATGTTTATATATATATATAAATATATAATTAATGGCAAAATGAAAAATTTTCATCTAGAATATAGATTTTTGCCCAAATTTCATAGATTTGTGCTTTTGAGATCTTATACAAGACACGTAGAAAAAAAACATACGTGCATATTATAAAATACTACTCGTTTAGTGAGTTACATACATAAGTTTATATTTAAGTACACTTGACTAAAGTGAATAAATATTTAAAAATTTATTTTAGGTTTTGAAATTACCCTGTGGAAATATTTTTCTTTTAATTAACAGAAAGAAAATACATAATATATTTTCACTAGAACAGCGATACATTTGGCAAATAATTTAAATATTTTGCACAAAAGGAAAACTACAATTTAAAAAAAAAATACATAAATGCTTTTGGTAACTAAACAATTGGGATGTGTAGATAAATATTTAAACCTCCAATAGATATTATAAATTATTAAAATTCAACAAAAATTACAATTTTGAAAATTGAATGAACACAGTGAAATGTAGTTTATTAATATTGAATTCATTGAAAAAATGAACTATTTATAAACTTTTATAACGGTTTAACAAACCTAAAAGTATTGCATTATACTTTAATAGTTAGTAGAGGCAAAAATATTTATCTAGCTTTAATTATAATTGGCCAAAGACAATTTTCGCATTAAAACTTATGCCAGTTAAAGTACATTAAAATATTAATTAAAATCTAACACTAAAGCGAGGATAGTTGCCAGAAGAAATAAATCATAAATTAAATATAAAAAGAAAATTAACAAATTGATAGTAATAAAATGGGTAGATAGGTGTCCGGTGAATTATATTTATTAAAGTCAGGTAAGTGATGCTTCAAAATATAACAAAATTTAATATTTCAAAAATTGTGACTTGTGCAAATAAAAAGTAGTAAGGATGGGCGGCATTTGAAAAAAATGTTAATTTACAAGTATAAACAATTTTAAAAAAAGAAATTATATCTAATAAGGTTGCACTGACAATAAGTTACATCCCCTTTATAATAAAAAAAAAGTTATTATTTATTACTCTACAGTAAAATGTATAATTTTCAAATTTGAATTTAAATCAGTTTTAATTTTATCATAATTGTAATATAAAATTTTAAAATGTTGATAATGCAGAATTGTATAGTTGTATGTAATTTATAGTATTTTAGAAGTTGTAAAAAGTCATAAATATCTGGTTCTATTATTATTTTTTTTTAATTGCAATCAAATAATGTTAAATGTTTGGTTAAAATGAATTACAAAATAGAAGATAAGAAAATACATTTACAAATTAACACAGCACAAAAAGAAACTAGAAAATAAAAATAAATTTAATCTGAACAATTATATTCTTAAATTTCCTGATTTTACACATCTAATTCATGTTCAAAGAAATAAATATAATACTTATTTTAAATGGTTTATAATAATTTAATTAGATAATCACAGAATAGTATATACTAATAGAACATTACATAGTTAGACAACTTACAACCAATATAATGAAAATAATAACTATTTCTAACCAAGTAATTTTTATTCACTTAAATTTGTTCTAAATTTAATGTAATTATCTTCAAACCTATATAAAAATAAACTAATAACAACAAGTGATGTGAATTGTTTGAGTAGACTAGATAAAGAAATTTCTTAGTTATTTTGATTTGGTAACATTGTAATTGTCAGTAGAAGAGTAATCAGTTTCCAAACTCGATTTATAAAATTGTTGAAGCCCATCCTCACATTATCTTAAATTTCTACCTTAACATATTTCTTTCTTAAACATTTTTTTAGTTAAATGTAAGATATTAAAAAGAAAATAAACATTAATATAAAAAGAAAGGAAAAAAATTAAATTAATATTAACACAGTCAAATATTACCATAATCGCTTTTAGGAAATCCATACACGGAGGAACCAATATTTTAATGTTCATGCTGTGGTCAAAAATTTCCTAGGACCAATATGCTAGGACGGTAAAATGCTGCGCACCGCTTCATCCGTTGCCGGATCACTGCGTTGCAAATTCAAAATACTGTCTATGGCGTTTTGCACCTGTGCATTGATTTCTTCATCATCAGGGCAATGGCGTTTGTTTTCTGATATAGTCTGATCATCTTCAGATTGATGTTCACGTTTTCTAGATATTGGTTCATCACTACAACCTACATTATTTTGTAAAATATTTAGTATATACAACAATACTACTATTATAAATGAATACTTACTTGTTGATGTATTAATTGAATTTGTATTAACATTTTGTTTTAATTGCTGTAATTGTGCAGATTCATCAGCATCAAATAATCGCCCCAACATAATCAATTCAGACGTTTGTACTTCTCTCTATTAACATACAGAGTGAATGAATAAATATTTTAATTATACTATTGAATACTTCAAAATATTAGTGATATACTTACCATACTTTCTTTAAATAATAGGTAACGATATTTGTTAAATAATGATGCTTTTTTATCTAACAAATGTTTGGCAGTAGATTCAAATATTTCATCAGCCAACTCTAAATCTCTCTCTGATAGTACAGCATCATTTAAACAATGATAACGTGATAATCGTTTTACAGCATCACTGGCTGAACTAAATGGAGAGACAACATCAGGATTAGTTGCACCTAATTGATCTGCTGCTATTCGTTCAGAAATCCTAAATCAATGTCATAATATTAGTTATTTAAAACATTTCAAAGAAAATAAACAGTAGAACCCTTACAATGATATTCGTTTTGAAGCACTAAATGCAGGAAGAGTTGGGGAAGGTTCACATGATGTTTGCGTTCCCACCTATAATATTATATAAATATAAATTATCAAATGTACAAATACATAATAAATGAGTTAAAATAAAATATTAAAAACTTTAAAAACTTTTAATACATTTTTCGCATAATTTAATTTTTATTTTTATTTCAACATAGATTTAATATGCAATAATATAGTAAAATGTTAAGTACAAGTTAGGTTTAACCATAACAATAACTTTTTTTTTTTATATGAATAAATATTTAGTTTTTATTTTAAAAATTAATTAGTTGATAGTATTATTATTACTTACTTGAACATGTAAAGGAGATGTTGCTTTATTGCTGGTTGGAGGTGATGCAGCTATTGATGTTTGTACAGGAAGAGGAGGTGAAATAGTATGGGGAGGACTTAATGTCATAGGACAAGGAGGAGGCACTAATCTTACAGGTGTAGATACCTTAAAATATATAATATATTAAAGAATTAAAAATTTTTGGTAGATATATGTTAACTGATGAATATATGTTTTAACTTCTTACATAGGTAATGCCTTGTGAATTTTGTCCAGAAAGCGTAGGAACAATTTTTCCACATTGTAAAATTTTCTGCTGTTCGTTAAACAATCTCTGCAAAGCAGTTGTTTCACTACTTGTACGAAATTTTTTAGCACTCAATGCAGAAATTTGATTTTGAACTGCTTTTAACAGCTGAATATTGATAAGAAGAAATTCATTAAGATAAATATTTACTTAAATAAAAGTTTAACAGATACCAACAAACCTGTTGTTTTTGTGGTGTAAGTTGTATAGTTTTAACCCTTTGATTTGAAATACTACTTTCTGGCGAGTTTAAAGGAACTGGTGTATCATGAAGTTCTTTTTCTTTTTCATCACATTGAAATACCATTGGTTTTACAACAGCAGCTCGTTTTACTTTTCTTGGTTTAATAGGTGCTTTATTAGCACATGGTGGAACAACCATAGTTTTATTGATTAATATATTTGGATGAGATTGGGCTATACTATCTAAAAATGCATTTTGAGATTGAACTTCTACTGGAACAGAAGCTTTAGGTGGACTGTTTGGCCTGAATATTTTTGAGGAAATAGCAACAGGACTCCTATTATTTGTCCTATTAATTACAGAAGTCTGGTAGTTAGATAATGTCATATGATTATCATTTGATTGTGATATGATGGCAGCACATGGTTTTGAGAATTGCATATTGCTTTGTTGAGGTGAAGTTACAATGGTTAAGTTAGGCCTATTAGGCAACATGGGTGTAAATGACTGGGAAACATTCGGTGAAGGTACAGGAGAATTAAAGGAGGCAGGACTTTTTGAATTACTTCTAGAGCTATGAGACATAGCTGGACTACATTGAGGACTTATCACAGATTGAATACTTCTAGGACTATGGGAAGATACTGGCACGGTTTTAGACCTTGATATTGAAGTTTGCATTACTCTTTCAGAAGTATGAATTATTGGAGACTGATTCTGTAATTCTACATTTTTATTTAAAGTAGAAGAATTAGTTACTATTTGTAATCGGTTTTGTTCTTCATTATATACTATATCGTTATTTCTTGAAGAATCATTATTTGCTGCCACTAATAATCGACTATCTAACATATTTGAAACCAGCTGAATACTACTATTTTGTTGATGATCTAAGCTTGAGACCATTGTACTACTACTATGCATAACTCGAATACTATTATTTTGTTGTACAACTTTGTTCTGTTGATCTTCAACTGGTGTCGACATTACAAACTGTTGATGATTTTGCCGATTTTCAACACTCACAGGAGTACCAGTAGTAGGAAACATTAAATGTTGACCATTAATAATATTTTGTTGTAATGACGGTGGTTCTAATACAGTAACAATTTGAAGGCGCCCAGAAACATCAGCCAAAATACGCATCCCAGAACCATTTTGAGGTTGAGTCGGTAGCATAGTATTGCTTCCTTTCAGAAGTAAAGATTCAGCACCAGCAACACTTAAAACAGCATTTTGTAGAATATGTCCACCGTGATCAGCAACTAACTGAGCTAATTGAGTTTGTGCTGCAGCAGCAACACTTGCTGAAACACTCTATAAATTAAAAATAATATTACTTAAAAAAATGTAAAATAATTATATAGATTTATTATATATTATAAAAAGAGAAGTTTTACATACACAAAATTACACAAATATAAAACATTATAATTATAAAAAACGAGAATCACAAATATACATTAGAACCTCGATTAACCATTAGTCTCGGGATCGGAGCTTTGATGGATAATCGAAAAAATAATTAAGTGACCAACAAAATTTTATTTAAACAACATACATATTATTCATTATTTTTTAATTTCGTAAATTGGTACTATGCTTACTGCACTTTCTTCTCTTCATAAACACTCAATAATATACAATATTTGAGATAAATCAAGTACAACACGCTTTCCTTTTTCACTTATTGTTTTTAAACTTAAAATATTTTCACACAGACTAAAAACACGAACGAACACACGTGTAATATATAACTAATTGACTTTTCAAAAACAAAACTTGATCACTATCACAATTAACTGTTTTTATCTCACCCATAAAAAATATATATATATACATATTTACCTATCGCTTATCAAGTAGATATTGCTGGAAAATTTCGGATTACATCGGCAATTATGACCTGACAGTTAACTGAGAAAGATGGTTAATCGGGGGATGGATAATCGAGGTTTTACTGTATCTCAGTTTCTTGTGTTTCTACATGGTACACACAAATCAATGTCATTTAAGAATTTAGGACAATCAATGAGGTTGTTTAAAATATTGTAAACTAATATAATATCTGGTTAATTAAGTCTTGTATTCAATGAGCCTAGGCAAAAGTTTTCAATAACATTAAATGATATCTCTAGAGATATTTATGATACAGATATAAGCAATTATTAAGATCATTTATATATTTTGAGTAATTATAAGACCAAATAAGTGAATCAAATTCGAAGTTAGATCTTATAGATATAGTCTAGATGACTTATAGTGTTTTTTAATATTTACGTATTTTTATTAATAAAATCTAGCATTTTATGATTTGTTTATAATTATATGATTTTATATAATCGCAAAATCATTTTCAGAGTTAACTCCCAAGTCTTTAATAAAAGTAATTCTATTGAGTGAAAAATTAATTTGATAATGGAATAACATTGGATTTTTACTATGTGTAATAGAGCTTATTTATCATTTATTAATATTTAGGGAAGATTTTCTTTGCTCAATTGGAAAAACTTTTTAAGACCCGATTGTAAAATATTTGCATCATTATATAATAATTATGTTAAGTATTACCTGAGTAAGAGTATTAGCAGTAATTTGGGGTTGGTGTACAATCATGCGGCCATCTTCTCCCAAAGACAAACGGAAACCACCCTATAACATTTTAATATTAATTGTTAGATTTAAGTAAATTGAAATCATGAATATTAATTACCTGTGACGAAGAAGTAGGAGTTTGTAATTGAGCTAATAATGGTGCAGATTGTTGATGGGATTGTGGAGGAGGAGTAGGTGTTTGTTGAATTCTATTAGTTTGATTTATTTGAGTTTGTTGTATTATAGGTGTACCCGAGTCTTCTTCATCAATACCTATATGAAATTGGTTATGAAGGTAATATAGTAATAAATATGATAATTATTCTTAAAACTCACCTGAAAGTTTGATTAGATTGGCTAAATCTAATCGTACAGGTTCATCATCATGAGGCCTTGAATGAATTTTCTGTTTCTTTTTTTTAATATTCATTGACCTATTATTTGATGTTTGGGTGATGTTAGATTGAGGATTAGTAGACAATGCAACTAATGCTGGGCCAGAACATGTTTGAATTTGTTGCAATTGAACACTTTGACCACTTACTAACCTTACAACCTAAAAAAAATGTTAGTACACAAGAAAAATAAAAAATAAAAATTACTTACCTGATTTGACTGTTGTCTGGGCTGTTGAAGTAATATTTGGGTACCATTGCATGTAACTTGAGCTTGTTGGGTATTAGTATTTTGAGTATTAGGGGATCGGAGAATAAGCTGAAGACCACCAGTTGTTTGTGGACCAACTATTACACCAGTAGTTGGCATAATCTAATTTTTGAATAATAAAATATATTATGAAAAAAAAATGTCAACATTAAGTTTTTGAGAAAAATGGTATGATAGGAAATTAAAACTAAAAATTTTTAGAATCAAGAAATGTATTGTTTAAATTAAAATCTTATAATATAACTAATATTATTTATATTTATTGACCAAATACAAAACTTACTTGATTTATTAAGAAAGCACCTTGTTGTTGACTATGTATTGAGGTTGAATGATGTGATTGTTGTGATTTTATGCTATTAATACTAGCATGGTTCTGTACATGATTATTACTACCCATTGGTTTAGGTAATATTTGGGGCGGCGGTTTACTTTTTACTTGAACATTATTTACATTATTTCGACTATTTGGTTGTATAAATTGTAAAACCGGACCATTAGCACTCATCATCTAAAAAAAAAAAAAAATAGAAAGAAATTAAAATCAACTATGGGGAATACATGGGAAATTATTTACCTGATGGATAACTTGTGGTTGGGGTGTAATAACTCTCTGCTGGGGAGAGGGAGTAAGTGATCGTGAAGAAAATGGTGATCCAGGCGAAGGCGGTATACATTTAGTATTTGTAGTATCCAATATCGCTGTAGCCTGTTGTTGTTGAACCATTGTACCAGATGTATGCTGTTGGGCACCCATCTAAAAAAAAACACTCATTTTTAACTAATTTTAGGTCAAAACTATTATGATATAAAATAAAACAGAGCACCATAATTATAATTAGAAAATAAATTTTATTTTTCTTATGTTTTAATATTTTCTAAATACCTGTCGTATGCTTGTTGAGTGAAGAATGTTTGAATGTTGAACATGTTGATGTAACACTTGTTGAATACTAGTATGCTGATGTAATGTTGCTGCTTGTTGAGTAGTTACTGAAGGAAAAGTTGTTATCCCTTGCCCTTGAGAACTTGCAAGAACTAGTTGAGGTCCTCCTGTTAGTACACCGTTAGTTCCTGTACCCTAAAATTCAATTAATATTTAATAAATACATAATCAAAGGCACTATACTATAAATATTTACAGTAGTTTGATGATGAAGTGTTAATGTTAATCCTCCTGCAGCCGCTTGTTCTTGTTGTGCTTGTATATGTTGTAGTTGTTGATACTAATTAAAAATTATACTTGGAATTAATAAGAAACATAATAATGTACTAAATAGCAATGACATTTTTATACCTGATGATGAGTGAGAACCAGTGAACTGGCAGGGCGGCCGTCTAATAGGCCCTGTGGTATAGAATCCACGGTGCCTTCCAGTCTGCAGCACACACCATACATTCAATTACGTTTTATCCACCTGAAATTTTAGTTTGAATGAACTGTAAGAACCATAATAAATGTCTTATTAGGTACTTTATTAAATTAAACCATATAATTATGTAAAATAATAAAATAAACAATTTGGAACCAAATCAATAGAAATTTAAAATATAATCATAATTAAATTAATGTATTGTTATTAAAAATATTGATATTATTACAATTATCGAAATAAATATTTGTATAATTTTTAATTTAACATTTTTACAAGCAAAAACAAAAACAAATATAAATATCTCATTGAGCCATTTTAGTCGGATTTAGTTAAAACTAACATTCAAAAAAATAACTTGTTGTAAATACATAAAAAAATTATCAATTTTCAGAAGAAAATATAAAATAACATACCTATCAAATATTCCTCAAGATAAAGTGAGATCTCAACTAAAAAGTTATAACAATGTTGGATATCAATAAATTTCTTGATGCATTCAACAAAAATTTGTTGAGAAATAATTAGAAAAACATTAGTTGTTATTAATGTTTGTTGAGAAGGAAAATAATATATGCAATAATAATATGTCAAGACAATCGCACAAACTACAAAAATATAAAAATTGTAACGATCGTCATGTCAAAATACAAAATATACACTTTAACAGTTAATATTTTGAATATTCTAAACTGACTGTTACCTTTGAGAACACCCATACCCAAAGGATAACCAAGAGAACCCCGACGTGTAACGACAATGACGACAACAACAAGGTTACTACAGCCTGTCCATGAAGAACGTCTAGCTGACAACCTGACCAACCTTACGTCGTGTTGGGTAGACACGGTTTCTGCCGTCGAACCTATTACTAAAATAACCAGAACGGCCGTTACGTGTTTGTGTTTTGATTTTACGTGTGCGTTCAGACGTCGTCGGGTTCCCGGCACAAACGAATAACGGTGTGTACTACAATCATAATATAAACACACACGTACACTATTATCAACGGCGGCGTCTCATTGCAATAACAAAAACAACCGTCGCCCGGCCGGAGATCGCGCGAACCGACCGGGTGATAGGTGCACACACACCACCACGTATCACCGTGTTCTGCCGGGAACCGCACCGACGGGGTGCGCGCAAAAAATCACAGTCCGCGGAAAAACACGACAGCACGAGTGTTTGGTAAACACAATGGACACACGCAAACGCACACATACGTATAGAGACAACGGCACGCACGGTAAGTAACAGTGGCTGTCTAGAGGCTACCTGCCCAAGGAAACATGTTCGCATCACACGATAACGTATTCACAAACACGATGTACACGACGAACTTAACGGGGAACGTACATTTATCGCTTTCGGTTTTATCAAAGGTGGAAGAGATTAATAAAAAAAAAAAAAAAAAAAATCCCAAAAATATTATAATAATATCAAGTCGTTTTCGCACGCTTACCGTTTCGCGCACGACGCCAGCAGCAGTGTCCGGCGATCCGATTCCGTTACATAATAATAATAATAATCGTAATTCGATGACTGTGCGCGGCACTAATAATTCAGCGGCGACAACATCACAGTCGCACAATGAAACACCGACGGCAATTAACACCACGGCCGATAACAACAACATAACATGATATTCACAATAAACACAACGACGCGATACGTATTTCGGCCACTACTACTACAATATTATCCGTAGTCGGCGGCACGGCCACATAATTGATGATGAACGTGTGTGTATTGTATGTGTATGGTGTGTGTGTGCGTGCGCGCGTTTGAACGTATGCGCGCGCACCCCGCTCGTGTCCGACCGCGAGTCGCGTTTGAGTGTGTATGTTTGTGTGTTGTGTGTGTGTGTGTTCGTGCGTACGTGCCCACGGGTTTGCGCGTGTGTACGTGCCGTGCACGCTTGTGTGACCGGTGCGAGTGCGTGCCGCCGCCGCGCGCTATCGTAGTAGAGTTACCGGATCGCTGTGCGTGCGTGAGGCGCCCGTGAGTCTGTGTGTGCGTGCGTCAAAGCGCGCGTGTGTTTGTGTACACAAACAACAAAAATCGAACGGCCATTTTATTGTTTTGCAAACGACGACAACGCACGAAAGGATAAACCTGCTGCTGCTGCCGCCGCCGCTACAGATCCGTCATCCTATAAAACGGCCAGTGTTGCCAAAACAGTTTATAAAATTCATCCGATTACAGACGATTTGTCACCGCCACCGCCTTGGTTGTATTATTACTGTGTATTAGTTGTTGAGGACGTAGTGTTGTCTAGTTGCCGCCTCCGTCGCCGCGATTATACTGTTTACCATAATGTTATAGTTATAGTGGTCTCTTTCACCTAGACCGCCGCAATACTAAGTCATATTATTGCTTAATTTTTTTTTTTATTTTTTTTTTTTTCCATCACATTATATTCTGATTGTGCAGACGTCGCCGTTAGGTATTGTTATACAATTACGTATAGTACTAATTGCACGTGTGTTATTCTTTTATTAATAATTAGCTTACTTTTCTATAATAGTTTTATAATCGTTTGTTGTTTACATTTTCTTGTTGATATTTGTATTATTTTTGTGTCATCGCAGTATTTTTATTTCGCACTGTCAAAAATATACTCCCTACAGCTTACATTTATGAATAACACTTAAGTGTCCAAAAGCGAACGCAAAGGGAGGTATTGGGGAATTCAACACCTCACCCGAATAATAGGAAAAATTAAAAAAAAAAAAAAACTACCAACAAATTTAATAGTTGTTTCAAAGTTTCTTAAGACATTTTTCAATATCTCTGAATATTTTTCCCGTGTTTGTCCCTGTCTACGATCGTATATATTTTCATAATTAAAAGATTAAAAATTTTAATATAAAATATATAACTACACAATATTTAAATGAAGTACTATAACAAAAAAAAAATAAGTTTTTCAAAGAATCATGAAGTATATGAAGCGATTTAATATGCACAATAATTTTTGAACAGTATTTATATATATGTACATGTATTACATATTATTTATGAAAAAAAAAATATGTATTATATGTATAATATAATGTCTTATGGGTGCAGTAGAAATTATACTTATATTTTTTTTTTGGTACATCCGTGTTATCTCGACTACCAGACTACCACAAATTATTAAATAATAAAAAAACGTAGGTATATACCTATTCGTATTATATTATATCATAGTCTAAAACATTTTAAAACCAAAAATATTTTTATTGTATAAGTTACTAATTTTTATAATATATAAATCAATTCTCCGAAACATTAAATTCAACTTTGAATATCCGGGTTATCTGATGTGGTTTTTTTAAAATAAATCGGGGGATATTTTGGATTAAAGTTCATCAGTGAGCTCAAATAGCTATAAAATTTTACAAAGTTGTGATTTTTACAAACCATTACAAGAAATTGTATTAACTTAATTATTTATTATAAATGTGTATAGTAAATTGTACATCGAAGTTAAGTTATACATTACGATGATCAGTGCCGTCCTAACTGCCAATAACGCCCTAGGGCAAAAACATTTGATACTTCCCCAATTTTACTACCTTCATACTATTTTTCTACGTTCATAACCATTAAATAATAATTTAATCTGTAATCAGCATCTGTCACCATTGTTAAACGCAAAAAGCTTTTTACTCTAATTAAGGACGAGATGAATCTTTCATTAGAAGCTGTCGTGATAATTGGACTTTGTTAAACAATTCTATTTTTTTGAGTATACTTACATATATCTTTACTGATGTATTTTATAATAAATGTACTTACAATCATGTTTCATCGTGTCCTTATGGGATGATTTATGAATATTTTATTATATTTAATTCAATTTATTTCGAAAAAGTTTTTAATTTTTATTGCTCTCAAATATATCCATCATTATGGATCCATCATTATTATAATCGTTATGTCACAGTATTATTTATTATATATTGTTTAGTTCTTACGATCACTACCAATATCCATTATCATACTATGATCTTCGACTTTTATTTACCCATTTTGCCTTTGTAATCGTTTTTGCTTTACCTCAAAACAAAACCGAATGATTATTAAATCATTTTATTTTTCGAATTAAAGTTAAAACCCGAATTTTATAAACGAAAGATCTCATTTATTAATATCATTGACGTTCCCAGGATATCTTTAGATAGGGAAGAATTACAAATTTAAGACATAAATATAATCGAGCATATTAACAGTTTATAAAAAAGTGTAGTGGAAGTTTCATGAAGGCGATCAAAAACCACCGTCTAGACACGTCCTTGATTAATATATACATTATAATATGTAGTATATATGTACTAGTGATTAATTATATATAATTTATAATTAATATTAAATAAAGTTCAAAGGTGAAAAGTGAACACACATGTTTTTATATACAAATAACATTGTTATTAAACAATAAAGTAAATAATACATTTACGGTATACCGGTTTTAGATGAAGTCGAATTTTTGTTCTCATTGTAAATAAAAAAATAATAATCATAGATTCTAGAAATTTCCCCTTAGTGCTTAAACACCGTCTCTACAGAGGGTATAATATTAATTAAAAAAAATTATTTAGTTATTTACATAAAATTGAAATAAATTAATATCTGTTAAAATATATATAAAATATTTTTAATTTTGACAAAAACTGCTGATAGTATAATATGAAATTCTTCATACCATATATCGTATATCTCTTACTGATTAATGAAAAAAATTGAACTTATTTAAAAAAAAAAATGTTTTTAGCGTTTAAGTAATAAATTTTGACAACACAATAAGACTTGCTACATTTTTATAATTAAAAATTCATAAAACTTTAAATTTTTATATTTTAGGATTAAAAAAAAATATATAAAAAAGTTATAAGAATGTTATATAAAAAAAAAAAAATACTGAGTTCTTATACAAGCATTTTAAAGATATTTCATAGTTTCGAAATATTTTAATGAAATTTGTACTGTACTTGAAATTTTTGATTTTCCCAAATTTTAGATGCCTTTTTTTTTGTAAAAGTTAAAAATTCAACCTACCTTTTTTAGATACTTGTTTTTATTACAATATCAACCATCTTTAGATATTTAAAGTGATCCATTCGTAATATCTTTAATTTAAAACCGTTTATTCGATAGCAACATTTCAATGAACTTGGTGTGGGTTTTTCAGAAAGTGTTCTTATTTAATTCACAATCGTGCTATTTTGCCGACCTACCAGCATTAAATTTGTTGAAGTTCCCAACCTAACCGACCAATTCACGAATTATAACGAAACCCATGCACTCGTAACAACTGTCAATGTGTCGTTTGTAACAAGGATTTTCTATTTGACTGACCCCCGCGCCAAACGCAAATGTAGACATTTAGTTCAACGCTCGTTGAACATTGAAAACCCAGGGCCATAGACATCGGAGGTTACGAGGTCCAATTCCCATCACCACTAAACCATTCACTATATAATGTGTTATGTATACAATATGTTAGAAAAAATTTATTTATGAAGGCCACTTTGAAAATCTTTACTATCCATGTATCCAAGTACTTCAGAAGTACCTAGTAAGAAAGTGGTAGATTATAATTATTTAAATATTATGTTGGTTTCAATTTACTTATTGAACTCATTGTTAAATGTAATATTATATAGTATTACAATCACACCAAAAGAAATATTAGATGAAATTGTCAAAAGTTGAGAAAAATATATGTGTTATTGTAATTTATCATACTATATAACCATTATCTATACTAAAAAATAAATATTATACTGTAGTGGTTTTAAATTGGGAGAGGGGGTGATAGGTAGACCGCTCCTCCATTTGAACCGTGTAAACGTATATAAACAGTATAAAACTGTATAAACAGTTTATTAAAAATCGTTTTGGTGATAATTTTATATCAAAACTGTTTCAATAATAGTTTTTGAGTTCACTTCATGTTTTTAATGTTTTTACTAATTTGTTTTTTAAGTTCTAACATTTGTGGGTAGTGCCAGAGTTTTTATTTTATTAATGCCAAAAATTAAAGAACGTCTTATTGTAAAACTAATAAAATATTAGTAAAAAGTTTAAATACGCAAAAAAAAATATATATATATATATATATAACTAGTAACACTGACGCAAAAAACATAGTGATTGAAATTCAGACACAAATTTAGTAAGGAAAGATTAAAAGAAAATGGACTGTGTATAAGGAATGAAAACGAAAAAAAATAATGAGGATGAGATATATGTATATATAAGCAGGGGCGTATTTAGAGGGGGTGATATGGGTGTTAGAACACCTCCCAACGATCTTATTTTATGGTATTTCACCAAATTGTAAACTTACTTTGATTATTTGAATAAACGTTGTATACAACTTGTAGGTTTTACATATGCTGTCTTAATGTAATCGTTTTTATTTATATAAATACATGGAATTCATTTATTTAATCCGGGGAGGGGGCAGAGGCTCTACTTACCATAAGTCTAATAAATTTTAAAACACTCCCGTTAAATGAATCCTGGATACGCCACTGTATATAAGTAACCTTGTATTATTAATAACAATATGAATTAAATAAAAAAAATTATTTGACATAGATATATTAACATGTGTTACAAAAAATAAATAACGAAATATTTTAATCTAGGGTTAGTGAGGTAATCGATGCTTAATGACTAGGGCTAGGATTTAAATGCCATAAAAATATCGAAAAAATTATCTTTCAAAAAATGCATTTATGACCTAAAATATCTAAAATATGCCCTAAAAATATCAAAAAATGTACCATTTATTAAATAAATTCAAATTATTATTAAAAAAATGAGCAAAAAATAAAATTTTATTACATTACACAACAAAAAATAAAAAAAAATTAAAACAAAAATTGAATTAAAAATTAAATTACATATTTGAATTACACTGTACGATAAGTATTTCTTTTAAGTTTTGGAATTTGAATGATCGAAGGTTATCTGCCAATAAGTTTTATATACTGAAAATGATCTTTCAACATCAACTGAAGTTATTAATAATACGAGAAATAGGTCAAAAATATCCTAAAATATAAAAAAAATGCATTAAAAACGCCAAAAAATGCAAAAAATATCCCATAAAATGTTTGTGGGCAGAACACGGTGTACCTGAAACAAATTTGTAGCTTGGAAAACATCGCATGAGACATCCCAAAAAAAAGATGTAAATGCATTGAAATCCGAGCCCTATTAATCACTATAACATTATTATATAATAAAAATAAACAATTACGATTAAAATAATAATATAATAATAAGAAAGAAAACAACGTAACCTGACCATCATGGAACGAATGACGACTACTGCAACCGATTGAACAGGGGCGGCTCACCAGAGGAGACTTTGAGACTGCATCTCCCCTTAAAAAAAAAAATAACAACTACTTGTAAATAATAACTATTTAATAATGTATAAAAATATTTTTATTGAAAACACTCGTATGTTATTCTATATTTATTATTATAAATTTAAGGCCACAAAATATAAGACCTATAAATAGTTATTTTGATGGAAACACTATTCACACTTCCGACAGGTTCACATGGTGACATGTAATGGTTTGGCTTGTTGGACGGAGGGGGCCGGGGAGAACAATCAGCGTATTATAGACGTATTATCGAGACTGAGTTGACGACAATAATTTCCGTGTCATCGCGCCGTAGTTAATCGCTGTACACCGTCATCTATAAATTCGCAGATAAAAAAATTGCAGAATTGGATTAGTTTATAAAAAAATTTACCATTAAATTAAGTTAAAAATATTAACTAAATATTAAATTAAGTATTAAGTATAATTAATTTTCCAACAAAAGGGTTTTTCTTGTTCTTTGTTGTATGGAATTTGTGTTAAATAATTTAGGTCTCCCCAGAATATTTACTACGAGCCGCTACTACGGTCTAAGTGGAATGGCGCCGTTGATGGTGAGTGCTGAAGACTCGAACTGGCCGGATGGCAGAGAACCGCGGCCGAACGCAAACAAATCAGGAATATGCATTGGGCAGTGATAATCGAAGGACACACGCGGACACGTAGTCGATGATCTTGCGCGTATGAAACACGTATGAAATAGGTATCCGCACGGGGGATACCGGATGTGCCCAGGTACCCCCCGAAGTGTTATAAATGGGGTCCCACAAGTATAAGAGTAAGAGGCCCGTATTTTAACTGATGTTGCTCAAATTAAGTGTTCTATAATATTTAGTAAAAAATAAATGATGTTTCGTAATAGAAAAAATAACACTAAATTATCTTGCAAAAGCTTATTATGATAATATAACAGCTACAATTGACTGTAAAAGTAAAAATAATAAAGCTCTCTGTAAAAAATATACGAGATTCAATGAAAACATTGGGACTAATATACCATAATATTAAATAAAAAATTTAAGTTATGGTTATTTAATTATTTATACATTATAATTTATTAAGTATACCTTCACGCAGGGCCAGACTGGGTCAGAAAATTCTACCGGGAAAACAAAAAAACGGCCCACTTAGATATACCAAACAGTAACCGGCACTAGGTATTGCTGGGCCACGGATATTAGCTTTTAGGATATAAAATTCAATGTGTCTCACGTTAAGATGATACTTTAACAAGCGCGGAGCCCTGGACAAATAATCCTCCCCTAGCGCCGGCACTGATACCTAAGTTATAAAAGCAACCCTAAAAAACATATATTTTCATTTAAAATTATTGTATATTATTTTGAAAATTTGAACACTTAATATTATTATTAAAAATGAAAAGACCATTTATTTAATTTTAGACCGTTTTTAATGCAATCGCATAAGAAAATGCATTCATATCTGTCGACACAATGAGCCTAAACTGATAAACCTAAAAAAAAAAACTTTCCAACGAATACAAGTGGCCCACACTAAAAATTTTGTAGGGACTCCCTAAAATACAAGTTTGCGCACACCTATGCTTATAGGTATTATATTTTTATGTCTCTCCTAAATAGTGACACTTGTTACCTGCCTACCTGCCCTATCAATAAAAAGCTGGCGAGAATTATTCGAAAAAATGTACTTTACTTGTCGTGTTTAATATATATTTGATAATGAAGTTGATAAATAAAATTAAATATTTAAAAATTTTTATATATAGTACATACACATACATGAATATTTTATTTTTATTTAGTTAATTATAACATTGCATAGGAGCATTAATGAAGGGCCAATTATTTACACTAATAAGTTAGTGGTACCGTTGCACATACTGCTCCAGGTACGTATTTTAGGGGTACCATCGCCCCGGGTGGCAAATTTTTTTGTAATCATATTCCATCATTAATTTTCATTCGTCAATCAAAAAAATTTAATATTTTAAGATTTTGTATAGCGACTTTAATGCGATTTTTAATTTGATGTTAATTATAAAAAAATTTGACCGCATAAAATAGATAATAAATATGATCGTTCTTGAAATATTGAATAAAACGTGTGTAGGGGTGACAATAAAACTTTACCTGGAGCGTCAAAACTCTAAATATGTCTCTGCCTGCCCCCCAAATAATGACTCTGGTATTTGCTATTTATAACTGTCATTTTATTTCGTCAATATTTGTATAATCTAGTACATTAAGTGTAACATTTCCTACCAGTAAATTATTGCAAAGAAAAGATGAAGAGGACATTGTCATAGCGTCTAAATATATGAAGGACATAACTTTTACTTTTAATAAATATAGAAGAAACTGCGATGAATAATTGAATTCAATATTTATTCAAATTCAAATATTAAAAAAAACTCTATGTTGAAGATAAGCTACCAAGAGTTATATATATATATGTATAATGTACTTAAGTAATAAATTAGTTTATTATGCATTATGAGTTTAAAATTTGACTGTTAATTAAGTTTAAATAACAATTTTTGTTTTCATTTTTTTATTGATCATATATTTTTTATGTTATGCCATTGTATAAATTGTATTATAGAACTTAAAATTACTTCTCATGTATCAAACAGTAAAAAAAAAATAAGTGAGATATATGTATGTATGTAAGTATATGTAAAATATTTTCACCTCCCCCCTCAATACATGCTTCTCAAGAACCACCTAATGGTGGTGGGTAATCCCACCATATAAATTGTCTGATAATAGTTCTAATTAAGTTCTAATTGTTAATAGAATATTTTGACATGTTGAAATTTTAATGTATTATAGTTGTATATTTAGATTTTAACACATTATATGACATATATTCAAGTTCCATAAGTTACCCTTGTTCCTCATATGTTATTGCACAATGCACGTGTGATGACCATAAGCGCAATTAAGGGGTGATTGGGAGGCTTATCCACCAAGAATTCTCAAAGACTCCAAAATAAATTAGGCAATTGTTTTATAGAATTCAAATAAATAGCTCGTCTATACTTTAATTTTCAAAAGAAAAAAATATTCAAATTTTTATTCAAACAAAATTTACTGCTCATTTTAATACCAACACACAAGCATTTATTTATGGGACATTTATTTAGGTACCTATGATATTCACGATAGCTACTCATATATTTACTTATTTCATTAAACATATATTAACTATTTAGTTTGTATCTATGGTTACAACTAAACAACATCATAACAGATGAAAATATTATTTTGTTTTTGGGTTACCATATTTTTATAAAAATAAAAAAAATATTTGTAATACTTACAGTAGGTACTAATCACTAAATAACCTATAATATGTAATGTTTCTTTATATTTAATTAGATATAATAAACTAAGTTAAAAATAATATATTATAATTTATACTAAATTAGAAAATATTATGATTAAATTAATATTGTATATATATATATAATTAACATTTATATTTGTACTTAGGTATATATATTTTAAGAATTTAAAAAACCAAATTATTATGTAGGTAGGTATTTTTAACAACAAAATAACTTGCAAATTTTCGCAATTTCATACATTTTTAGACTTTAAACCCTTATAAAAAAAATTTACCAATGTATTTTTATTATATGTGTATATAAGACCATCTTATGGAAACCAAGAAACCACTGCCAAAGTTTATAATTTAAGCATTATTCTACTAGTAATCGAATAATATAAATAATTTCCAAAAAAATAAAGTATGCAAGAAAGAAAAACATATTTATTTATACATAATATATTTATTACATACCTATCAATTTATGGTCCTCATATTGAAGATGTTCAAACTCTTGTTGTATCAAATTAAACACCTGCCTCCAAGCTTTTCATTTTAGATTGCAGTCTGAAAACTTATCTAACGTCTTATCCCATAAAATAGGTTTACTTTCATTAAGCAAAATTAAAAGCTCTACATCTAGTTCTGTGTTTAACTGAATATTCTGTTGTACATCAATTTCAGATGTTAAATTTGAGATGTCTATTTCAGACTCTTCCTCTGACGGCATTTGATTATTAATATTTGATAATGACGATTGAACGAATATTGAAAATAAAATACTAATAGGTCGCGGGGTTTATTACTGCGTGTGTGTTCTTCACCTATTATTATACTGCATTTTCACTGTGATTCCTCATCATGCGATAAAGTTAAGGTGCACGCGACAGTTTCTGAAATGTCGTGCGTTAATTTTACGGCGCGACACTAGCATGGGCGTATTTTAGGATGGCGAAGGGGCGATCGTCCACCCCCCCCCTGAATTCGTATTTAAGGAATTGATTTTATGTGAGATACTCAATTAAAATTTTTTTAATGTGGATCATTTTAGAACGATATCAAATTACGCGTGGCTGTGAATACTGAATTGGGCTCAAGGGCGTATTTAAGTTGAGGCCATGGGAGGGGGGGAATTGATTTATTAAATACAAATTTAAAAATAATTTACAGTTCATTACAGAGGCATATCCAATGGGGAGGGTTTTAGGGTCCGGACCCCCCCACCATTGAAATTTGTACATACTCAATGGTTTAATAGTGTATTTTAATTTCCCATTAGTTTAAATATACAAAGTTTATAAATAATATAATATACCTATAATGAATAAACCATGTTTAATTTATATTGCTTTTTTAATATTATTTATTATTGTTAATTAAATAATGTATTTTTTTATAACATTTTACTACCAAATAAAAATTGATTTCAAATTATAATACCTACCTATTACAGTAAACCTTTGTGCAGAATAAGTGTGATGAGTGTATAACTATTATGACTATTACTATAGTTATTAACAGTAATATTCACAATAGTTATACACACATCACACACCAGTTCTAGTTTTTTAACTATAACTATAATTAGATAACTGATATAGTAAAAATGTTGGACCCCCCCTTCTAAAAAAATTCTGGGTACGCCACTGGTTCATTACCTACAGTTCATGTTCCTGTTGCTCATTAGAGTGAATAAATAAAAATAAAAGTACCAAATTGAATTTAATATTTATTTAATAAATAGATTTAAAACCTACTGCATATAAAATAATTATTAATAATAACAACACAAATAGTTCTTATATTAAAATTGTACCTTCAGTCTGAGTACTTTATAAAAAAAACAACAAATAATCATAGTAGTAATAGTACCTATTAATTATTTTTTAAAAAATTTAAAAAAAACAATTAAAATAGGTAACTTAATTTAAAAAATATCTAAGTAGAAAACATAAGGTTAGGTCAAATAACAAATCCCAAATTAATTTTTTTCATTTTGGCAAATTTGTTGATTGTTTCATCAATGGATACAATAACATTTTTATGCATATGCAGCAAAGACAAACCTGTTAGTCTACGCTGACCTATTCTTGATCTTAACCACATTTTCAATTTACAAAAATATATTTTTGGCCAATATTTGCAAGTTAAAGAATATGCATAGGCGTGTCTGAAAATTTTGTGCAGGTATGGCCAATAATATTTTTCATTAAGAAAATTTAAATTTTTATTTAGGATACGAAGACAAAGAATGACTTATACACTACCTCGAGAACGTACGTAGTAATTGTAGCTACTACAATAACTATACCTAGCTAGTAAATAATATACTCACTCTTTTCAAAAAAATAAAAGGTATATAACATAAAATACAACTAAAACTACACGGGTACTTATAGCTATGGATATTAGATAATAAATATTGGTTAGTTTTTGTCACAGACATATTATACATATATAATATTTGATGTGAAAATATTTATTATTTAGTTTTGTTTTATTTAATCATTTTTTTAATTTTTAGTAATTATTTTTAATGATTTAAACATAAATTTAAAACGAAGCTGGATTTTGCAGGTCATAGGCGCACATTCAATATGAAACTTGGGAGTGCTAAAATTATCCGCCCAAGGCGAAGTCCACCACAAACCCCTTACAATAGTGGTTCCCAACCTTTTTCATCTTATGCCTCATGGTAAATTTTAAAAAATCTCATTCTCCCTCTCCCTAAATTTAGAGGTAAGGCGATTTTTTTAGTTGTGCTAATCAAACTTTGTACCTATCAATATCATATTAAATACGAAAAGGTTTATCCCACTATTATTATAAAATATGATTGTTATCGATGCGGAATAATCTGAAAATATTTAGTGATTTCAATTTTAAACATTGCAAATTTAATATATCATAATTATTTTTGTAATTTTATCATCACTATATTACCCTCCCACCCGTTGGAAACCACTGTCAATTCTACAATTACTTAGCATAAAATGTTTTAGTTTTACCATTTAATTATAATTGTAGCAATTTTTTATATTATAACTAAATATTATTAATCAACATCACTATTTTTTATCAATAAGAAATCAAATCTGTAGACGGTAAAGAATACCAAAATCCTAAATGGTATTCTAGCAATTAACTTGAACATAATAATAGTATCAAATGCATAGGTAGCATAAATACAAATACCCAATATCATAAGTATTTACATAGTATGAATACGTTCGTGGCATTAGTGCATTATCTGCAAACTGAAGTTTACTCATTATTTTAAATGCAAAATAATCCTCCTTAAACAATAATTTTACCTCAAAATAAACTGGAGGTACTAGATTAGAACTAGGTGATGCTAAGCACTCCCTGGCATCCCCTTATGTGCGCCAATGTTGCAGGTCTGGTCATTACCAGAGTGGTCATAGCCATAAACAAGCCTATGAGAATATGGAAACAAATATTGTCAGTTATTAAACATAGGCGTGCGCAGGGGATATGCAGGGTATGCAACTGCATACCCTAAACATAGAGCTTTCTTTCTAAAATTACAAAAAATAAATAAAAATTATGAAATTATGACATATTTGGTCTTATGTATGTTATGTAATTTTGTATTACATTATGATTATTATTATATTTTTATATTCAGTCCCAGACAGTTTAATTTATTTTTGAAACACAAATCATATGCTATAACAACGATTTAATGTGTGAATGAAATTAAGAAGTACAATAATTCAAGTAAGATTAAATAGCTATCAACTACCGAACGAGAAATGGCTATAAATTAAAATCTCGAAAACATTATTGATGATATTAAGAACTCAACTGTACGCAGAATCGTTTTATGATTAATTTTGATTATTTATCAAACTTATTTTGTTTTTCATTTAAGTACATAATTACGTTTTTATTTATTTATCCTATTTAAACGTATTACTCAAATCATGTATTTAAATTTTTTTTCGTAATTTATTTTAAATTTTAATTATGAAGACAATTATAACGATTAAGAAATGGCTATTCAGTCACTTTTTTTTAGGAAAAAAATTAAAATTTTAAATTAAATAGTTATTAAGACCAGAATTTCAAACGCTTAAATTAACTTTCAGTTTAAGGGGAGGGGGGTAGGAAGTGGTAGCCTTTTACATACCCTGAAAAAGAGGTCTGCGCACGCCTATGTTATTTTGATCATTATTTGGGTTAGGGGCTTCTAGCTCTATAAAATACACAAATATGTATGCATTTGTCCACAAAAAAATAAATAAATACCTATGCACAACAAAAAGTACCAGCTATTAGATTATATAAAAAAAAAGGCAAGTAAAATTATTAAGGACTTATATAGCTCTAATAAATCCAAAAATATACAATATGCATAAATTCACCAAAAAAATGACCAACTGGTAAATATGTGATAAAAAAAGTGTTACTTTAAATTATTTTATATTATCTGATAAATACCTTGGTTATGGTTGTAAATGTCTATAACCGTAGCAATATCTTTGGAAGATAATACCACTATTCGTTCTACAACCAAAAATGTTATGATATATGAAGATAAATAAAAACTGATACCCGTGATCAAATTGACATATTATTGAATTTATTATTATATTATAATGATAGACTAGTAATTTATATTCTAAATTATTTATACATTACATTTTTTTAAGTAAATCAATATATTATATTAAAAAAAATACAAGCCATGAGGGGGCGAATGCCCCCTTCACCCCCCCTCAAATATGCCCTTGATTGGACTTTGTGTCGGGTCCAAAAAAAACAACAAATATTAAGGATTCACCTGATTTTAATATTACCAAAAATTTTACTTGTAAATGTTGAGCCTGAATTAAAGAAAAAAATTTTAGTCACCCCCCCTCCCCCAGAAATAAGTCTACATATTCCCCTGGACACTAGTGTGTTGTGCTCTATTCAATTTAATTTATTTTAACAAAATGCACCGTAAATTTAGGGCGTGGTAAAAATGTCGCGCGGTAAAATAACGCTCGTGAGTTGCCACTTTTCATTACTAAGGGAGACTTAGCCCCCTCCCCCCAAATATTTATTCATAGTTGCACCACTGGTTATGATCGCTTTAGCTACATATTTCCTTGTGTTTTAAATCCATCTAACGTTTTCTGTGAACTTTAGAAATATGCACAACTCAGTTCAAAATATATATTACATTCACATAAAAATCTAGAACGATACATTTCAATACATGTGTCATGTACAAAAATACAGTTAAAGACATATTGGTTGAAAAGAACATCTAGTACTCAATTCTAGTTCAGTTTGCGTTTTTTTATGTATAAACTCGGATTCTATATTATCAAGCTTAATCTAATTAAAAATGTCTTGTAAAAATAAACTAGAAATTGTAGATTTATAAATATATCATTTTTTAGTAACGTTAATATGGTTTAAAAAATTGGTAAAATTATAATTTATCCACAAGGTGTAACGCATTATCTTTTAAAAAGGTCAGTGTTAAAAGCAAATGGCATATATCTTCAGGGCCTCGCGCATGTACCTACTGCAGGTTTCAAAGGTTCCCGTGATTTCTAATTAACATACTACTAAAAATAATTTTTCAGGGCCCCATAAAATATGGTGTGAATATTGCTTATAGTTCTAAAAAATTACCTCACATAAAATATTTGATCAGAAAAACAATTTGTAAAATGTATTGGACATGGAAGACACATTACCTACTTACTAAAATTTCTGAAATCTGTTTACAGATAGAATTTTTGGTAATTAGTAAACGATACTACATAATAACAACGGTTTGCAGAAACTAGTGTGTTTAAAAATAAAATTATTTCACACCTCAGTAGTTAAAACATATAGTTTAAATCAATAACATTATTCCTTTTCGGTCATAGCCTATAAATATGTAGTGTTGGTACGTCTCAAAATTCGCCATTGGAGGGATTTGATGGGATGATTTTTTTCTTCTTCGTCGGGCTCTTATACTCTCCAAAAGTTGTCATCACCATCACTAAATTCCTCCATTTTTCTCGGTCCCAGGCTAATTTGGTTAAGGTCTTCTTCCACTACGTCTAACCATATTTTCCTAGGGGTGTTTTTACCGTTGACTTCGTTTACTTACACTTAATCAAAAAAAAATTATAATACAGCTAATTGGGTTGGGGGTTAATCCGTTAGCTCCCTCTGCGTGTGCCACTGGATGTAGTGCTCTTACTGGGCCTAACAGATAGACAACGGACAAACTCATCCACTTATCACAGTTTGTACCATGTTCGAACTTATCAATATCTTCCCACCGACGATCGACCCCATTGCCTAATTACTCTACGACCGACCCCACAGACCATCTGTTATCAATTTATCACTTATGATAACTATTTCGATGTCGTTACTCGTTATCATA
Source organism: Sipha flava (assembly GCF_003268045.1). Taxonomy (NCBI): domain Eukaryota; kingdom Metazoa; phylum Arthropoda; class Insecta; order Hemiptera; family Aphididae; genus Sipha; species Sipha flava. The sequence goes on from NW_020272252.1 coordinate 30,790, forward strand.
ATGTCACAATTTACCGATATTCACAAATAATTGATATTAATTATGCAGCGTTCTGCATCTGGTCATTGTGGATATGGATTGATCGTATGCAGTTTATGTTGGTATGTAAATATTTTAACTTCATTCTAACCTATTTCAATTTTTTTCATAATCGTATAAAAAAAACTTTTTGCCAGTATTGTTGAAACGATGATCAATAAATTGATATTGACCAATTTTGGATATTTTTATATTTACTTGGCTATTAATATAAGTCTATTTTTATACGTAAGGGAAAATTAGAAGATACTATATATTATGAGCTGTTGAATTTAATTACTGAAAATTGTTAACCTCGTTTAACAGAATTTTTAAACCCTATCATATTATTATTATAATTTATTTTAAATTTATACAAATAAATCCGTTTTTGACCCATAAAATATTTTGAATAAACCTATAACCATCGGCCAGAGCTGTATGTATAAATGCAATTCAGTAGGGATCATGAAAACTTAGCTCCCTACATTTTTCATACTCATTCCAAAATTAATTAATCATAGATATATTTAATGGTTTTAATACTAATAGTACCTAATTATATGTATGAAGTAGGATTTTTGCTTTATAATTTTAACATAAATATTTATACTTCAGCTTATTGATTAAGTATGCGTATAGCTATGCTCATATTGTTCCTATAATCAAAAAATTTACTTCAATTTGATTTTATTTATGTCCATAGATAAACATGTACTTATATTAATTATTTTAATAGAATATGGGTAATTTTTCTAATTTATAAAGATTTTAAAAGTATTGGATCAATTTAAATAATTTTAATAATATTAATTTATTAGCTAGATATTAAAGATAAATACAACTGATGATAAAAAATAAGCTTTTTTATTATGTTTATGAATTTTCATGATAAATTATAATTATAAAATATACATTTAGTAAGTCAATGGCCTTGGAATTTGAGTATATCTTATCTGTGATGGTTTTTATTACATTTTGATGTAGGTATTGTGTTTACATACAGTCATATTCACTTAATATTTCCTATAGCCCATATATGGATGTGTTTTATTGTTAGCACACAACAAATTTCTGTTTAATTATTTTGAGGTAAAATTTTTTTCATTTGCATTATTTAAACTTAAATTTAAATTATAGTACATGTTTGTTATTGTCTCTTCTATGTCTTATACAAATTACTGCTTTGCCATTAGGCTGTAAAATTATAATTATGACCTTCTGTCTGGTTTTTATCTAAATACAATACATTTAATATTAATATTTTCAAAAAACATCTATTTTATTAAACATTTATAGGTGTATATTATTATGAAATTATTCAAATACCAGTTTAAAATTAAAATTAATTTGAATTTATTTCATTAAAAAAATGTATAATAATTTTAATTTAAATCTTACCTACACAATTTATTTTCATTGTTTATTTGATAAGTTCATTTTTTAGAAATAATTTTTGCATGTAAAATATCAAACAGCCTTTTTTTAAATACCTACATAAAATGTTAAATATTTTGTGGAAAAATGTCATTTAATTAATTTGTGTAGTGAGATAATTTTAATAATAATGTAATACAATAATTAATTGATTAATATTATACATATTTTTATTAGGTATTGCTGGTCAAAAATCCTTTTGGATTTTTATAGTGATAAACTACAAAATGGATAGTGCAAGAAACAAATGTGTTTTGTTAACGGGTGGTGCAGGGTATGTTGGTAGCCATACTATAATACCTTTAATTGAATCCGGTTATGAGGTGGTGGTATTAGATAATTTATCAAATGCATGTAAAGGTATGTTATATTGCATATTAATAATGTGTCAAACCATTTATGTACAATTTATTTATTGAATATTTATTAGTATATTAAATCAATTCAAATATTTTTCCTTCTCAGTAATATTTATGAGTTTTCATAGGCTTGCCTATGTTATTATGTGATATTACACTGTTGGTGTAAATATTGAAACAGAAAATATACATTGGTATTCCAAAAATTCTCCTTCCTTAAATTCGTCAACCAAGTTTAAATATAGTTTTTCCTGTATATTTTTTTAATTAAAATTGTTTTAAAATATTGTTAGTTATTACTAATGAAATTACTTAAATTATACAAATTTTTATAAATCACAGATTTATGTTAATATATCAGTAGAATGAATCAAATTTTAGTATTTTAAATAGACTTTGATATGACAATTAGTTATGTTTATTTGAATTTGTGTTGGTTTGTCATAATTTAAATGTAACAATATATTATTATAAGTTTTCCAGCTGGCCGCTTTGCATGTGTCTATAAATGAAAAATGTATTACATCAAAAAAATATTCTATAGATTTTTTTTTTTCGTAATAATATATTATGATAGAACTATTTTATGAGTATAAATTCAGTAAAATTATGTTTCAAACTTTATAATATGGATTAAATTCAACATTTGAATATTGAATAAAATAAAATTGATGAGTCCTAATAATAACTTGAATTAATTAAAACAATGAGTGGTATTTATTGTAATTTAATTTCTTACTACAATTTTTTGTCAAAGCTTATCATGGTTTATTTTGCTTGCGTAATTTGCTAATTTTACAGTACTAAACTATTGTATTTAATTCTTCATAATTTGTTTTTAATGTTTGCTGAAATTGTAATTGAAAATAATAATATTAATACAGGAGACAATGGACAAAATCCAATACCTATAACCCAAGTTGAAAAATTAGTGAATAAACAAGTGATTTTTTATGATGTTGATCTCTTGGATTATAATTCTCTATCAAAAGTATTTGATAAGGTTAGCACTTTATTTATCATTTATACTTATTAACTATTTTATTCTATTTATAGCTGTTAAAAATCAAAAAATTTCAGAATAATTTTGTTAATATATTTTACTTTATTTTATAATGATGACTTTACCAACTATAATTATTAATCTATTGTCTAAATAATAATTTTATGAAGTATTGTTCAAAATTATCAATTGCATGTTTTAATCTACCTAAAGTAAGTGCAACTGTAGGCGATTTTCAACATCGGAAGAGAAAATATATTTTATGTGTTGCATTGTTTTTTTAAAATATATTTATGGTTTATATTTAATCAAAAATTGAGGTCACAAATTAGTTGCCTTGCTGCCCTCTGGAATTATATTATATTTAAACTAAATAAACTAACTGTATATAAAATACTACTCTTTAATAAAATATATAATCATTTTAATTTTTAATTTTATTACTTTATTAATTTAAAAAAATGAATAGTTACATTTTCCTCAAACATACATTTATAAGTAAATTTAACATTTTCTACGTAAGTTATTAAATTATTATTAATTTTTAGCATTTATTTTGCTGTGTTATTCATTTTGCTGGCTTAAAAGCTGTTGGAGAGTCATGTATCAATCCTTTGACTTATTATCGAGTCAATGTTTCTGGATCAATTAATTTATTTCAAGTAAGTTGAATGATAACTATAATAATGAATTTCAAGTATTAATGTTATAAATTATAATATATAATAAAATTTATTATTTTATATTCTATTAAATTATAATAAATTTACTCATAATTATATATTTTTTAGATATTATATAAAAATACACTGGTATGATTTAATTATTTAGAAATGATATAAATAGCAATTAGTTATTTAAATATGCAAGTAACTTACTATTTAATATCAACTGTTCTTCCATTCTTTATATTTAACTTAAACTGAAGATAAAAAATAATTGTTAAAACAGTTTTTTTTATACTTAATTTTGTTGTATTATAAGTTATTATAGTTAACTATATTAATATTGATATTTTATTTTAATTACTTTTGGGTCATTCTTCATTATAATATATTGAGGATAATATATAATGTTATATATATGATATAATGTTTATTTTAATTTTAAAATTTATCCAATATCAATAAAATTAATAATAAATTAAGACATTAAAATTTTTAACTTTTACATTATATATTTATTAATAATATGCTTGATTCATAGGTTATGAAAGAACACAATGTAAAGCAACTTGTATTTTCCTCTTCATCCACAGTGTATGGTGAACCACAATTTCTACCAATTACAGAATCACACCCTGTTGGTCAAAATTTACTAAATGGATATGCTAAATCAAAGTACTATATTGAGGGAATTTTACAAGATTTATGCAATTCTGATAAAGTATATCATACAATAACTAATATTTGATTGTCATTTTATTTTTAGAAATTAATTATTTGTCTTCCCATGTTTATTATAAGGAATGGTTTGTAATTATTTTACGATATTTCAATCCAGTTGGGGCACATCCTTCTGGAACTTTAGGAGAAGATCCTACTGGAGTTCCTAACAATTTAATGCCTTATGTTGCTCAAGTAGCTATTGGTAACCGACCGTATTTAAATGTTTTCGGTAATGATTATAATACTATTGATGGAACTGGAGTAAGAGATTATCTTCATGTTATGGATCTTGTTGATGGTCATGTTAGTGCATTAAAAAAGATCCTAAATTCTGATGAACATGGTGCTGTAGCTATAAATCTGGGCACAGGAAAAGGATATTCTGTATTACAAGTAATGATGTATAAAAAATTTATTTTTGTTTATGTAATTAGAATAAATTTAATAATTTAAAATTTAAAATAACAAATTATAGTTTTTAATTAAAATTTTACTTTAAAAAAATGTATCATTGTTGTATTATATGTATTTTATTAATTAATTAATCTTCAATTTTTCTCTTCTTAAATTTATATTTTTGTTAATAAATACATTTTTATTAGTTAATCTAACACGGGTTCTCTAAAAATATAGTTAAAAAAAAAAACTGATTTTAACTATGATAAATTTATATTAATTATTTTTATAATTAGGTCATAGAAATGTTCAGTCAAATTAGTGGACGAAAAATTGATTTCCATATTGTTGATCGTCGGTCAGGTGATTGTGCTTCTTCTTATTGTGATGCATCTTTTGCTAAAAAATATCTTGGATGGGAAGCCAAAAGAACTTTAAAAGAAATGTGTGAAGATACATGGAGATGGCAGTCTTTATACCCTCAAGGTTTTTCTACTAAAAAATAATTTTTAGTTTATATTCAAAATTTAAAAAGAACAACAATTTTTGTTAATAAATTATAATTTTTTCTATGAAATATTTTTGAAAACTTCAAAATACTGTTTTTATACATTTTATCCTGTATTATTTTAATGAAAATGCAGTATTGGTGTATATTTATAGATGTATACTTTTGGTGTTAAAGTATTATGCAGCCTTATTTATTTGATTATATAGCTCTATAAATATATAATATTTGTTAAGCTTTAAATTTAAGCCTTTAGAATTTTTCCTGCTTTCCTGCTTAACTAAGCTAAACTAAATGGATCTGAAGCTTGTTTAAGAAGAGAGGGGGTGAATAGGAATATTATAACTATTATTAGTATTATATTATATATAATACAATACTATTTATTATCATGAAATATGCTATCTACACAAAATTATTCATAGTATTTTATAGTATATACATAGAAATAAATATGTGATAGTTACTAAGTCCAAGGGGGTTTAATTTTTTTGCCACATTTTCCTCCCCCCCCTCATAAATCTGCCTCTACTACTTGTTTCCAGTTGGCTTCCACTGTATGATTGGATGTTTGGTGACAGGTTGTAAACCTGTCAGTGTTAATAAAAATCTGCTAATTAGTACAATCAAGATGTTTAAACTAACTTGGTATTTGAAATTTAAATATTTTATCTCAATTTTATAATTTAAAATATGGAATATTTTATTTTTATTGAAATCTTAACAATATTTTTAAGGATTTAGCTTATAAAGTCACAATTAATTGGAACTAAGCAGTGTCAACCCTCTCATTAATTTGTATCTATTAAATTTTTAAGAAAGTGAATTTAACATAATTTATTTTAATAATTTTAAATCATAGTTATACTTTTTTCCTAGCAAATAAATTCATTAAATATTTAAAACAACTTCATTGGATTTTAAAATAATTTCAAAATATCGGTACTTACAGTATATTATATTGCACTGCAATATTCATAATCATATAAACTTACATTCATAATTCGTATAAAATAATTGTATTATTAATTTTCGAGTTTGCCGAATATGAACCAAAATATAGGCACGTGTAACAAATAAAAAACCCTATTGATATAATATGTCTGTACTGTGATCTATACGTACCATGAATTGCAACCTACTTAAGTAATTTTCTATTATGCTTTTGAGTAGTACTACCATCAGTAAATGTAGATAATAATATATCTCATGTACAGTGCTGGATTAAGTGCCCTGGAGCAAATATTGTTTACCTCCTCTCCCCAAAAAAATAAGGTTTAAATGAGATCAAAAAAAACCCCTAGTTTCTATGTATAAATTAAAAAAAATTAAATATTATAAAACATACTTAATATAATAATTAATCTACTTACAATAAAAAGTATAACTAAATATTAAATGTCATAGAATAGTTTGTAAAAGAATTTTTTAAATTAATGAAAAATAGTCACAATTTTAATATTAACGTAAATTAAAAAAAAAAAAATAATAAAAAAAAATTAATACCTACTATAATTTATTTTTTTTAAATTTGTTTTTTTGGATTTAAGAGTTTGCGAATGTTTGTACCTGTTCTTCTCATTTCATTTCCTCGACCAAATTAGATTCTATGCATAAAATTGATAAATTGAACATTTTTTCTTGTACCTATTAATAATGATCTTAAATAATTTTTTACACGTTTTAAAACAGAAAACGATCTCTAGCCAGTGGCATATTTGAGGGGGGGCGATGGGGGAAATCCCCCCCTCCCGAGAATTTTAGACCAAGATAATTTTTATATAAGTAATCGGTATTTTATTAAGAAACAAAAATTATGATTTATTTTGTAGTATTACTACGTTTGAAAACGTTTCAAATTTTACCCTAATTTAAATAACGCAAAACGCTAAATTTTTCATAACGTTTTAATTGTCAATAACGGTAAACGAAAAATTTTTTAAACGTTTAAATTTGTATAACGTTTAAATTATTTATAGCGTTAAACACTCAATTGCTTATAACGTTTATATGTCCCATAACGATAAATAATATATATTATTTTGATTGAAGACCCAGTCCATACTTAGTGAAAAATAAGATAAAACTCAAGCGAAACTTTCAAAACACAGATAGATGTTAAAAAAGAA
>NW_020272252.1:38127-57381 GCF_003268045.1 Sipha flava
CCCCCTAGAAGTAAGTCTAAATACGCCCCTGTCTCTTGCCATCTGTATTTGAAGAAGTACAAATGATTCTTAAAATGATTTCGATATTAAGAGACGATACCTCTAAAGACGATATTTGTTTTCTCAGTAGTGATGTAAAAGTATTTTTGACTTCTGACAGAATATTTTGAACATTAGATTTGAAATGTACTAACTCTTCTACAAAATTTGTTTCTATGTTTAAATTGTACAATTCAACAATTAAGAAAACAACAACTCAATATCAAATCGTAATCATAGAAAATACTATAAATGACAATAACGGGTCTACCAACAAAACATAAAAATATTCAAAAGTTATACATTATGGAACACCCTACAAATTTTTATAAATTTTTTAATTAAATTGATGCGTGTTAAACTGTTGGAGAATCAAAATAAAATGTTTGAACCATATTTTTCAGTATGCCAAGAACGACAATTTTATATTTTGCAACAAAGCTCGTCCCAATAAAGGGATCAAAGATGATTAATATATCGACGAAGGATTGGGAGGAAGTCGGAAGTGGGGATTTTACAAGGGAAAGGTAATAAAATGATTGAGTTGAATCTAGCCAGATTGTCAGAAATTTAATTTCCAAGGATTTCTGAATGATTGGGAGTGCAGGGGAATTTGATAATACAATGATGAAACATTTTATATTTATACATTGATTAGGCAACCAAAAATAAAATAAAATTAAGTACCAATTAAAGTTTAAAATAATTGAATACTAATATCCATTTTATTAAATTTTGTACATAGATGAAATATAAAGTAGTACAGATCATTATCATAGACGTGCGCAGATTCCTGTTTCTGGTGTGGCTTTTATTTTTTTTGATCACCCATCCCCTTATAAAACCCCACCTTAAAAAAAAAATAGATATGCTAAACATAAGTAAGTAAAAATTAAATTTATTAGAAAAACTGATGTACAATCTGATTATCAATTAACGCCAGTCCCGGAAATTTTATTTTTTTTATATTTTGATAAAATTGATAATAAAAATTTCGATTTTCTAAAAAAAAAAGAGTTATTGGCTTTTTTTACCTAAGTACTTGGTACCTACCTACCTAAAAAAAAGTCTCAGGTTTGGCGATTGTCGGAAAATTAGTACGGTCGTTTCGAACATGGAATATTGAAACGGTTATTAAACACCAGGATTTCTTAAACTATAAAAATAACCATGAAGCATCTACACATAAGTTTAGTACTGCATGACTTTGTAGGGAAGTATTAATCTAATGATTAGATTCTAATCTACAATGAAAAATGACAATGTTGATAACGATGAATAAAAATATTATATGGGTTTTATGCGACCTAGTACAACTGTAACATTCAACATATTCCCCCACGTGCACATAATTTCCAATTTTGTAAATTTTATTATTATTTATAAATTATAATGGAAAGTTTTAAAACTGAAAAGGGAAATTCTGTACAATAATTATTCGTATATTATTTAAAAAAAAAATAATAATACTATTAGTTGGAAACGTTCACAAAATACGACATTAAAATGTTCGGGAAAAATTACAACAAATTTAATTAAATCCGTAAGTTTTAAATTAGTAATAATTTATATTAATTTGTGTATTTTAATGTATAATGTAAGGTGAAATCATTAATTTTATTTCAGTATATAAACTATTCAAATATAGCGTTACACAGTGGTCGAAATGGCTCAAAATAAGTTGAGGGATGCCTTACAATTCAAATTTCCTGATATTATCATAACATTCTTCATACCTTGTGTATCTAAAATATATTTATTTTTTTTATAGTTCACATAAGGTCCGTGGCTCTAAATACGGGTATAATACGGGTTTCGAAACGGCTTATACTAAACAATACGATTAGCCGGCCGCCCGGGCCTGAATGTTAAAAACAATTATTTTCACCTAAAAAAAAAAATTTCTTATATATAAATATAAAAATTATAATAAGTATATCATTTTAAAATACAAGTCTTGGAAGGAATGCGTTATTCTAGACAAAACAAGTAGAGGGATGAAAATTGTAAATACAAAAAAGTAGAGGGATGCCATCCCTCCGTATCCCCCCCACTTCGAGCACTGTTGTTACATAATCACACTTCAAATAGTAAAATTTGCGAAATAACTGTTATTAAACATAATATAAAAAAAAGACTTATACCAGTAGCAGATTAGAGTGTAAAATATTGGTCGGCAAATTGATACGAGGGGCCTCGATCTAGAGAGCTATAACTGCTAAATTTTAACCTTTATTCATTGACACACTAGGTGGGCTAGGGACAGGAGCTTAAAACCATAATAAGCTACTCCGAATATGTGTAAAATGTTCATGTGTCTGATAAAAATAAACTCTCATAATATATTTTTTTAGCCCCCAATTTTATTTAAATCATAGATTGATAGATAAACATTAGCAGTTGTATTTTCATTTACAAGAGAACTTCGGGAGCTTAAAAATAAAAAATCAGGATCTGCTAGTTCAAAAAAAAGAAAATGGTATTTATTTAAAAGCATGAATTTTTTGACGGAATTCATGTTATAACACATGTTATAAAAACAAATGGCTAGTAATATAAGTGACATATATTTAGAAGAAACAGAAGAACACTGATAATCAGAAAAAGAACAGAATGTAACACAAGTAGAAGAAAACACAACAGTAGAAAAAAGTATAATTACAGAAAGTGAACCAGACATTAGATAAGCAGTATTTAAAAAACCACAGAAAAAACAGTACAAGACTGCGAGTGAAAAAGTAGCTGCACCTATGAATGAAATTTTAAAGTCTAGGACAAATAAGCCAACACATGTTGAAGATCACATACAAACTGCAACCTCTTCGTCAGATGACATTTTGGTAACTGTTTGTGTATTTTTATTTTTTTGGTGTATTTTTTTTTATGTTTGTCTTGGTCTTATCTTGCCTTGACTTGACATGACTAACTGATATGCGTATATATAAAACAAATTGTTTTTAGTTGACTTAAAACAAAAATGACTAACACAGTTTTGCTCTTTTGGTGTGCGGCCAGCCTTAGCTGATAAAAAAAACAAAAAATATCGTATATCACGAAATGCTTATAATTTCACTAAAGAGAATCAACCTAAATGTAACTCATGTAGCAAAATATATAGCTTTCTTAAAGAAAAAGTCTTGACATTGAAATACTCGATTTTTGTGGTTTTATTAAATTTTTATTTTCTATATATTATCCTAATGAACTATTAAACATAATAAATTGTTTGTAATTATTTTATTACGTTAATTAAAATATATCACTATTATGTTGTTTATTACATTGACGGCACGAAGGCGGTACGAAGTTCGCCGGGTTAGCTATTATATATGTTTACAAATTGTAATAAAAAATAAATAAAAAAATTATTATAATTAAATAAAAACGCAAAGTAGGTAGTACCACAAATGAGTGGCTTCTTCCCTCAAAAGTCTCACATGCAGGGCTGGTGCTTGCAGGGCCATTAAGGGCCGGCCTTAGGTTTTAACTACCTTAAGCAAATATAATTTATGCTGCCTCTATTCAATAGTTAATTTTAGGGAGTAGGGTTGCCTAAAATATAGACATTTGGTTTTTAACCATGAACTTTTGTTATTATTGAAAAAAAAAAACTTTTGAGTGACCAACGTTTTCTTTATAAAATATAAAAATATAAAAATAAAAATAAATGTTATGAAAATAGAACATGTCATTATATAGATACCGACATTATACAGTACTCATACAGTATCGCACAATAAAAATAACTATTAGATTATTAATTGAAAAAAATATGACTACAACATTAAAATTATATCAAATTATTTTGTGTGCAAAATCAATGAATACATTTTTCAATAACTCAAGATTTTTCACCACTTCTTGATAATAAAAATTGTTATTAAATTTAGAATGGAAAAATTCACAAGCATTTGTTGTATCATCAGAGTAGGCCATAATTTTGGAGGAAAAACTGATGATGATACCTTGCACCAGATCAATTACGATAAAGCGTCATATTAGGTGCCCATACACGAGCGGATTTTATAACGGATTTGGTTTGACGGACTAAATCCTTAGGTCCTTGAAAGATTTGGTCCGTCGGACTAGGTCCTTTAACGTGTCCACTAACGTGAAAATAAAAGTCCGCTATTTTTCGCGGAGCGAATTCACCAGCGGACCATGTCCGCTGGTTAGTGGAGGAAATCCGTTGATTTTTATGCTGAGGACCTAGTCCTTTGGTCTTTCAAGACGTTCTGAAAGATCTGCGGATTTATGCGACGGACTACAACAGTTATCAATAAAACAAAAATTTCTTATCAAGGTCCGTGGTCCGTCGGACCTGGTCTTTTAGTCTGTGGCAAAGCGAGAGACTTGAACCGTTGGACTAAATCCGTTGGATTTTAAATCTGTCGGATTGAATCCTTAGAACACCACACACGATAGGACTTTTTAGAGGATTTAATCCGTCAGAGACCAAATCCGTTATAAAATCCGCTCGTGTATGGGCACCTATTAAGTGTGTCATTAAAAGGTCGTGGATGAAAACTAGTCGTCGTCAGTATTGATCTCATTTTGAGTAGACTATAGATCAGGGGTGGACAACCTAAATGATTTTACGGGCCACCTTGGAAATACATTACGATCCCGCGGGCCACATACTTGTATTATTCCCACATATAAAAAAAATCTGGACTAAACATTTTAAACAGGATTAATTATTATAATAAAATAAGTTTTGGTGTATTCATTATTTGAAATAAACAGAATGAATTATTATTGTTTTTATCGCCATATTCTGAATCTAATTCTTTCAAGAACATTTTAAATTGTCGGTATGGAAGCGCATGTAATTAAATGCTACTGATTCCATAATATGACTACTTGCATAACATGATTCATAGACAATATTTGGGAACAAAGATTTTGTTGATGAATCAAACAGTTTGTTGCGATTACGTTGTTAATAATACGGATTCTGCGTTGTGCAGATATTCAAGAATATTTTATTGGGACAAAAATGAATTTATTTTGTTAGATCTCGCGGGCCGCAAACTTTCCAAGGTGGGCCGTGGGTTAGGTTAGAAACACCAGTGTAAAATTGTAAATTGACAAATGTTTATATATTTTTAAAATAAATAAAGAAAGTAAATAGTGGTTATATTCATGTACACGACCGTGAACGCACGGACTTGGGTTTTTTTATTGGGTAGACGTATATTCTGAAAAAATAGAAGTGGGTACACGTCGTGTACCCCCGTGTATCTTCCACTACACCACTGATGCCATAACTATATATTTTTGGATTTTTAGATATAACGATTATTATGACTTTTTTTTTTACTGTGATTAAAATTTTTAATTATAATTATGAAAAATATGATTTTATATTATTAGGTATAACGATTATTTATTATGGTTTTTTTACTATGGTTTATACATTTAATGTAAACGATATTATATTATATAAAAATTTTTTTTTTAATAATATATCATATTAATTTTATACTTCTACTTGATTTTCTTCACTGGTGGAATTTACATAAACTCAATTTTATCTGATTTTTTTCAGTGGAGGATTTTACATGAAATCAATTTTACCTGTTTTTTTTTTTTTTGGCGGAGTTTACATACCTGTGGCTAGTACTGAATTGGTTCCCGAGCTCCAACCCCACGTCCCGAATTTGTTACCGCCTGAAAAAGATATTTTATTAGGTATAGCCAAATTGGTTCTCGTTTGAAAAAGTTATTTTATTAAGTATAGCCGAATTGGTTCCCGTTTGAAAAAGTTATTTTATTAGGTATAGCCGAATGGGTTCCCGTTTAATTACTTACATTTTCCTTTTGAATTTTACAGACTATCAACTTTAAAGTAGGCTTGGTTAACAATGTGCGTTAATGTATGGTTATAGATACCTAATAAAATACCTTTTTAAACGGGAACCAATCCGGCCAAATAGGAACCTATTCGGTTAATCTCGTGCTCGTTGTACAATTGTCAAACCAAAACAACACATGCGGGTATGGCGTCCTCTTAAATAAATATATTCTGATAGGAAATATAGTTCAAAATTATTAATATTAGAAACCGCTGTCATAATTTATTCATTTATATTATATTTGTAGTTAGCAGTGCTCGAATTGGGGGGGGCGTGGACGGACGGAGTCCAGTTTCATTTTTCCATAGATTTTAGCGTTCCCTTTCATTTAATTAAGAAAAGAACGCTAAAAACGAGTCCCCCGTGGGAATTTTTACTTTTGAACGGTGTATTTGGATTTTGTTTTCGTTTATTTCTATTTTCTATAGCAAACTGCAAAGTGATGGTTATTTTTTCCCAGAAAACGGTTATCGTTGACGATAATCACGGACTAAGATAATAATCACGGCTAAATAACTATATCATTTTGAAGTGATTTCGGTTGTATAGTCGTATAGGTGTTTCTACTTTTTACTTTTGACAACCTTTTGAGAACTTTTTGTTTAATTTTCCACCAATTTACAAGATTCACACAACAAAATGGATTGAATCGAGGGTTAAGTAAGGCAAACGAACAGGAGAGGAAGAAAATTGTCCTAAAAGAATAAAAATTACAGGAGAAAATGCATACAAGTCATTGTGGAATTTAATTAAAGAATAATATTTATTTCTGTAATTAATATTATTATTTCGTTATAAAATAATGTTATAGTAATAAGCAAATAAATATTATATAATAATACTACTTTTATAGTGCCATATTTTATGTGCAGGAGGCGCGGGGGACGAAGTCCATAATGGGTTACTTTATAATTTATCAGTTAAAGAATGGTATTTTTTTAACTAAAACCATTGTCCGTCCTCAATTTTTTTTCCAATTCGAACACTAGTAGTTAGAAACATAATTTTAATTTAATTTTTAACATGTGAGTGACTCTTATTTTTGTAATATTAATTATGATAACGACCTGGAAATGATTGATTGATTAATAATTTTTAATTAATGTAATGACTACTATATAACAGCATATTTTAAAATTTAAAATTTAAAATTTAATTTTATAATTAGGTTTGAAATATAGGTATAGATATGGCAATGAAATAGCTTATGATGATTACAAAAAAAATTGATTTACATTTTTAAGGATAAATATTTTGTACTCTATGAAGTAGGGAAATTTTAATTTTAACTTTAATCATGATGTAAATATTTTTGACTAGTGTTTATTTTGGTGAAATGGATTGATTATAATTATTTGTTTGTCAAAGAGTTTTATAAAACAGTTCTATTATGTCTTGTATTTTACATATTAAAACTATTTTAATGACCATAAATTATAATATATGATGATTACTTATTAGCGTTTGATTATTTTTTTTTACTTTTTAATATTATAGTGTTGATTAGATGAATCGTATATTTAAAGTTTTTTGAGTGAAAATGCAAATGTATGTACTAATATGCAATCAATTTAAATGTTTGGTATTGAAAAAATATTTAATCAGAATTTAAATTATTTTTAGATATGCATGCCTACTAATTAATATAAATGATAATGTTTTTATAAATTATTTATCTTTAATCTGTTAAAAACAAATTTATTATTATTAAATTGTATAATAAGATTATAATTTTTTTATTGAATAGTTTTTATTTTTACTTTAGTTATTTATACCTAATTCTTATAATTAAGAGGAACAAAAAACAAATTAATTGGATGTATGTTATCACCTACTATTTATGAATTATCAATAATTTTTTTATTGCATACTTTTTTTTTATTCATTTACAGGTCATTCTCATAATTAAGAGGAAGAAAAAAAACAAGTTAATGGGATGTATGTTATTATCTACTATTTATGAATCATTAATTGATTGGTGATAATATTTCTTCTAAAAATTTACCTATTTACGCAAAATTCTAGACAGTTTGATACTTTTAGCATTTTAGTTGATGCACAGAGTTCTAAAAAGCTACAACAATTAAATTTTGTATATAATTGAAATTTTTTAAACGTTTAATACATTAAATTTTTTATTTAAAATGATTAATACTGGGTATACAACTTTATTCACCTATCACTATTAATTAAATTAAAATTTCTAATAGTTATGAATAATACTGACAACTCTGAATTAAATAGACTTAAATCTGAACTCAATTCATATTACGAATAGTAACAAACAATTAATTAATTGGTTTTTCTAATTAATATACTAACTAATTATTCTGAATTAATTATTTGTACATAGGATGTACATTAATTTCATATTTTAATTGATAAATACCTACATAGTAAAATATCAGCTAATATTATGAATAAAAATTAAAAATATAAAATAAAACTTTTCAATTTTACAAATGTTGAAGGAAATTAGAAGGACGGACATTATTCATTACTGGAGGAAGTCGTGGTATTGGTAAGGCAATTGCTTTAAAAGCAGCTAAGGATGGTGCTAATATAGTTATTGCGGCAAAGACTACAGAACCACATCCTAAATTACCGGGAACCATATACTCAGCTGCAAAAGAAAGTAATTTTAATAATGTTTAATATTTAATAATATTTAATTAAATTTATCTATTGAAAATATACTGAGAGAGAACTATATTTTATTGGAAAATATTTTGTAGCAACGTAGGTATATTCTCGGAAACTATTTTCTTGGGCCCATATTAATTTGGAATCGCATTTAGTTGGAAAAATATTTCATCGGAATGTATTTTTCAGCCACCTCATGGACTTGGGAAAATAATTGATCGGAAGTCTGATGGAACTGGATTTACTTGAGAAACTATTTCATCAGAAAGTATTCTGTATGAAAATATATGGTTGGAATAGTATTTTCTTGGAAATTTAATTAGTTTATGTATATATGCATATTATAGTGAATAATAAGGTTTATTATATTATGTATAGTGATAGGCCGAATCTAATTTTTCGGTGTGGAACCGAACTCGAACCGAACATTATCAAAGTATTACGAACCCAAACCAAACCGAACTTATAATTATTTTAATAATTATTCAAATAAACCTGAACCGAACTATTAAAGTTTTTTATGGAACTAAAATTCGAACTCATAATTTTTTTCCTTTAATAAATATATATGAAATTATGAACAATTCACTTATACTGTGCAAAATTTAATACACTTCAAAATATATAATAAATTATAATAATTATTTATTAACAACCAATAGTATTATTTCTGATAATTTTTTTAAAAATATAGAGTTAAAAAAAACATTTATATTTTTCATTTTCACTTTTCCAAAAATTGATTTATGGTTTTGATCATATTATCACACATCATATGAAAAATAATCTGTGATAATATTAACTATAGATATTTACAAAAATAATCACATGCTTCAGTATGTAATTATTATATTTAACATACCTAATCATAATAATATAAAAAAAAATAGTTAATATTACTATGTTATTTACTACTAACTATAAAGTATAGAAAATTAATTTTAGATTGTTTGATAAAGAATATTTTCAAGTTCAAATTTGGAACATACCTAAATGGTAAATATTTCGGTTCGATTTTCTTTCACTTTGAGTTCGGATTACGAATCGAACCGAACATCTAGTGTTCTGTTCGGTTCTACCCATCACTAGCTATATACCTTTCTGTCTTTAAGTTCTACATATTATATTTTCTTATCATATATGATTAATTTTGATAGTAAAAATATTTTCATTTTATAATACAAAAATATTTTACTTTGGTCTAAGTAGATAGGTCATTCCATGATGAAACAATGGAACATTTTTTTAGAAAATTCAAATTAAAATTATGAAAAATACAGGTGATTTTTTTTGAACAAATAAAACAAATAAAATTAATAAACAAAATGCATGCATTAATCTTGGATATCATTAAGTTGTTATCTGTATAGAAATATAAAATGAATTAAAAATATAAAATTATTATAACTGAAAATATCCATTATATTATCCAATTAATAATATCCATTGATATCCTGATAAATTATATTTATGACTATTTTTTTTATAAACCAACAGTTACTGTATTTCGAAGTCCAAAGAATGCCAAGGTAAATAACGAAAAATATTTGTACCCACACACGTTGTCACAGGTTTTTCCAAAAGGAGAAAATATTTTTCGGTAGTTTTATACGTCTTTTACCTTCAAGGTTCCACCATCTTTCCATAATTACACAAATTTTCGCAGAAGAATAATATTATTTAAAAACCTTAGAATTAATTTTTTTTTTAATAAAACTAATGTCTTTAATTCTATATTTCACAAACACCATCTTGTTAGCAAAATATGTTTCCGACTAAATACGTTTACAATAAAATATTTTTCCTGATAAATATGATTCCTAGCATACATTTTCCAACATTTATGCGCTCCTTAAATAGATACATACATTCAGTTTTTTTTTGTTTTTTTTTAACTTTTAAATTAATATACCTACCAAATAAGTAACTATATCATACTTACAATGTATGAACCTAATTAGATAGTAGTTTTAAAATTAGGTATACAGAAAAATAATGTAATACAAAGTTGATAACTAAATGTTTGAGATAAGATGTATTCAATTACTCTATGATAAACGTGTCGAACCTAGTAGGTGACTTGATATAAATATATACCTATATAAATTTAAAAATCTTCCATAATTAACTTTCTTCAATTATACCTTTTGACCTAGAACCATAATTATTTACCAGATAAATTAATTCACAAATTAATTTGTAAAAAAAGGCAAACATATGAATACATCAGAGGTAAATTTAGTTTTGTATAATATTAAAAATTTAGAAAATATATAAACCATTTATTTTGCTAATAAATTACCCGTATGTTATACCTATATTAATGATAAATTTAAATTTCAAATTACATTTTAGTTGAAGAAGCTGGAGGGAAATGTTTACCATGCGTTGTGGATGTAAGGGAAGAAATTCAAATAATTAATGCTGTTAATAAAGCTATTGATACATTTGGAGGCATAGATATTGTTATAAATAATGCCAGTGCAATATCATTAACAGGAACTTTAGACACTGATATGAAAAGATATGATCTAATGCATAATATTAATACCAGGGGAACATTTTTGGTGTAATTATAGTTTTATTTAAACTTTTGTACTATGTACACAATATTTAATTTTACCTGTATTAATATGATAATTATTAACACTATTATATACTTATTTAGATCAAAAATATGCACACCTTATTTGAAAAAAAGCAAAAACGCACACATTTTAAACATAAGCCCTCCATTAAATATGAATCCTAATTGGTTTAAAGAACATGTTGCTTATACAATGGCAAAATATGGAATGTCAATGTGTGTTTTGGGAATGGCTGCTGAACTTAAAAAAGATAATATTGCGGTTAATGCTTTATGGCCTAGAACTGGTAAGTGAAAATAATGTAATGTCTATATAAAAAGGCTTTTTTTTTTTACTAGCATAATAATAATCTATATGAGTTTTAGTCGCCACCATAGTAATAAGTTAATGGTTACCACTGACATGATATAACATGCCATTTATTTAAATTTATTAATATGTTTTGTATTAGTATTATTTATTAAGTATGTTGTAGTTTTGTATTAAGTAGGTATTTATTCATACATTTTGAAATTAAGATCTATACAATTTTATTACTATTACAATTGTAATAGTGAACTAGATGAGTGAAATATACTGAGATGGTTTGGAAATGTGATGAGATGACAGGAAACAAAGGCAGGAAGAGTGGTTATGAAAATTAACGTTGGGGGGAAAAATGAATAGGAAGACTAAAAAAGTTATGGTTGAATATGACTGAGAATGATGTGAGAGCTCTTGGTGTGTGCGTATGGCAGAGATTTCCAATTTTTTTTTACTCACGGCACCCTTTATTATTTTCTAAAAATTTGGAGGTACCCTATAGCCTATGGACAATACTCTATAGTTTATACTGAATATCCAATACTATATTTAAATTTATATTTTGTAACTTCGGTTTTATTTAGCATTAATAAACAATAAAGATAAAATAGTCACAAGTATTTCACCGTAAATAACTTTAACTATTCACATCAAATCGATAGCAATCGAACCACTATGAAAATTAAAATAGATTAAACATCTAAGTATTACTATGTAAAAATTATATGTGTTATATTCTAATTATATTTTATATATCTAATTAATTATACTCAATAGATTTTATTCTATAGACATAGAGTATAGTATGTTTTATTACTCATAGTGCTATATTTTTCATGAAGGTGTTTAAAAATAAATATATAATTCAAATATTTT
This sequence comes from Sipha flava, assembly GCF_003268045.1. Taxonomy (NCBI): domain Eukaryota; kingdom Metazoa; phylum Arthropoda; class Insecta; order Hemiptera; family Aphididae; genus Sipha; species Sipha flava. The sequence continues at coordinate 50,435 of NW_020272252.1, forward strand.
TGCGGCACCTTATATTTAATTTCGCAGTACCCTAGGGTGCCGTGGTGCACTGGTTAGGAACCTCTGGCGTATGGGATACAGAAAATCGAGAACGGGGAGATTTTGAACTATGGTGGCAGACCCCAAATAGTTAAGAGGAGGGCGAAGGAGAAGTAGAAAAATTCAATTGTAATTTCTATTTTTATTTAATGTACGATATTTACTACAATATTTTAAGTGTAGGTAATTCAGTAGATTTATAACAGTATACAAACTAAGAATATTAACAATAATGAATAATGATGTGGTGTGAAATGAGATACAATGGAGAATATTAATGATATTATCCTTTACTCCTTTATTAATCCTTCACAACTACCATCTAAGACATGGAACATGATACAATCCAAAATAACCTCTCATCCACTTATCCAATCAATGTTCTAACTGCACACATTACACAAAACTCATCATAGAGAAGCGTCGAGCCCATTGCATATGACAAAGAACCCGCTTTCCAAGTTCAAAAATAGTCTTAATCACCTCACTAACTCCGTAAAAAATATTTTTATTATATTATTTTGATAAATACCACAAATATCTAAATTCTCTCTTCAAAACTATTAATTATTTTTGGAGAGCAAATAAAAATATTCTAAATTAAAAAACCAAAATACCTCTATTACGAAATCCTGACAATTCCCTAGCATCATCTAATATTGACAAAGCTAATCTATTCACAGCAGATCTCAAAAATAGATTCTCACCACACTCAAATTTATCCAATTTATCCACTACACTCACGTTTGAAGCCTTACTGCTAAACACATTACCAATGTATCTTCCTCTAAACATACCTCTCCATCTGAAGTTCTAAATATCATAAGAAACCTAAAAAACAATAAATTCCTTGGCCACAACTCGGTAACTAATACAATCGCTAAAATCTGCCCAAGAAAGTAATCATATTTCTTACATAAATTTTCAACAACATTCTACGTCTATCCTTTATCCCTTCTACCTGGATATACTCCATTATAAAATTAATACACAAGGCTGGCAAACCTCCAGATACCCTCTCTTTATATAGACCTACAAGCCTCCTCCCAAAATTTCCCAAAATTCTGGAAAAATAAAATTAAAAAGAATTTACTCGATAATAAATGAAAAAAAAAATCATTCCAAATACATTATTTGGCTTTAGAAATAAGCATTCTTCTTTACACAGGTTATTCGATAGCACTGTCTTATCCCTGGAATAAAAAAAAATGTATTCTGATTTTTTTCTTGACCTTGCTCAGACGTTTGATCGGGTCTTGCATGAAGGGTTAATGTTCAAGCTTCTATTCTTACCTACCCCGTGATTTTTAACCCTCAAATAATTTCAATTAAACCGAACTTTTGCAATAAGATTTGAAGACGAAATCTCTATAAAAGCAAACGTCTCCCAATGCAGTTTCCCCCCCCCCCCCCAAATCTTTACAGTATATTTACATCTGTCCAACCACAGTTCAACAATCCCACTCTAGATAATTTCGCCAACGATACAGCCATAACCTCATCTAACTCCGATACAACCGCTGTTCAAAAAACTTTCAATAACACCTTACTACTACAACCTAACTACAAGATTAGTTTACCGAATGGAAAATTAAAACTAATTAGTCCAAATCCATCGACGTCACATTTACCTTCAGCCTTAAAAATATTCCTCCTGCTCACCTCAATAACCACCAAATCCCTATGCACAACACCGTTAAATACGAGTACCTAGGTCTCCTTCTCAATGAAAAACTAACCTGGGCAAACTGTATTAGAGAAAAAAGAACATCACTTAACTTCAAACTACACAAACTAAGACCACTACTACGATCCAAAATATCTTTAGAGAACAAGTCGCTAATTCACAAACAAATACTATGTCCTGCAATGGCATATGGCGTCCATCTTTGGGAAGCCTCCGAAAATTAAAATCTAAATAAATTTCAAGCATTCCAATCAATAACTCTTTGTGTCCTTTTTAATGCCTCCTTGTATGTCAATAATCGTACTCTTCACTAGACCTCAAACTACTAACAATATCAACACTTGCTTCTTATTACTATAATACATTTTATACAAACTCCTTCAACTACAACAACCCCCTCATGTTTAATCTATCTTCCCGCACATTACCAGATAAATCACCCGTCGTCTTAAACGTAAGTGACCACGTAATCTATTAATCAATATCTAAATCAATACTAGTAACTAGGTTTCAAATTCGAAATAGTGTCGATGGACGCCCCTACCTTCAAACCATCATGTCAAAAATCTGTCAACCTATTTACTTATTTTATTACTGTGTATACAGATTGTAAATTTCATTTTATAATTAAAAAATTGTAATACTACAAAATAAATATTAGGTACCTACTAGCTTCAATATAAGGTTCATAGAGAGTTGCAGTTTATGACAATTCTTATTTAAGAATTGTCATAAACTGCAACTAAGATAAAATGGTCGATATTCGATAATATCGATAAGGATAGTTTTTTTATTTTTTATTTAGAGCTGTAGTATGAAACTATTCAGCTCGAATAAGGATAGGTAGTTAATATAGTATTATAGTTAAATGATAGTTAAATAATATTATACGAGTGGGCAATCATGATATTAATACAGTTTGGCAACGTTGCACGATTTTTATTAAAAATATTTTGGGCGCAAATGGGCTATAAAAGAGGCAAGTGAGCTGCTCTGGTGGAAATATTTTAAATACCTATTAATTATTTTTAAATTTTTTTGTGTAAGAACAGTTTAATAGATTAAGGGTCACATAATAGTCTGATTTGTATTTTAATCCATTAAACATCCATGAAAAATAACTTGAAATTAAAATAGCCATTCTTTAGTTTAATAGTTGTTATGATTTATCTATGAACATTTCAATGTATAGCAATTAAATATTAAATAATTGGTTTCATTATTTGTAGCTCATGTAATTACTTAGGTTGGTAGGAGAGGGTAAGCGTATCCGGTAGCTTAATAAATTAGTATAAAATATACGATAACCTTTTCAACAATTACTTATCAGACGTCACACAGTTTTTTTTATCTGTAATCGTCATTCATTATTGCCATTATGTAATGCATTCATATATATTATATGTGAAATAAAAATATATCTAATTTATATTAATCAATTAATTAGTCAATTTAGCTACCGGATACGCTTACCTTCTTCTAAAAACTTACCTACTTAATCTATAATAATTATTATCAAACTGATTACTTTATTAATAATTTAATATTATTATAACAACATGAATCAAAGAATGGTAATTTTATAATTTTATTAGAATTAAAATATTTCAAAAGTAATTTTTCTCAGCCGGTCAAGGATTAAAAATATAAATTGGACTATGATTGTGATGTGATTATGATGTGACGCTTTAAAATAAAAATGTTGGGAAAAATAATTATGGATTTATTTCCATTGTCTTTACCTTTATAATTTTAACTTGGTGTTCAAAATTAGTATAATTAAAAGCCAAAAAGAACAATTAAATTATTATTATTTTTATATACTATACTATGAAACTGTGGTAGTTGATAATTTAATTTTACGTATATAAAATTATTAAAAATAATTGAAATATTGGTTTATGTAGAGGATTTGCAATTAAATAATTAATGATTAGATTTAGTACATTAATACGAATCTTACATGTACATTGTAAATCTTTTTTTATTAATAACAGGCGCGTACACAAGGAAGGGTTTTAGGGGTACGACCTCTCTCTCGAAATTCAGGAAAATTATTAAATATGTTTTTATAAATTATATACATGAAATATATATCCTTAAACCCCCTTTAATATATTTGTTTGCATTGTACTTATAAAAAATGATATTATTGATTGATCACTTAAAAACAATAAGTTGCTGAAGATAATTCTTATTTATTTTGAATAGATTTAAATCAAGTTTTATAACATAGCATTTTATAACACTAGAAAAATAAATTAAATATACAATACCTATTAGGTCTGGATTAAGTTATTTTGAAGCCCTAGGCACTTTATCCACAATATGTAGAATATATGTCATATTTGACTAAAAATATCAAATAAATAAATAAATAAATCAATTTATAGTAATTTAAGAAAATTATTTTTTCAATCAATTTTTGGATTTTAGAATAAAAATACAACTATTATTATGACTAATATAATAATAATATATAATGTAATAATTAATTGAAAATAATATAACTATTATATAGTGGCCCCATAAGTTTGTAGGCCCAATGAGTAGTGCCTATAGTGCCTAAGCGGTAATATTACTCTGCATATATACGAGTAGTATCAATTATAGTAAATAAAGTAATCCTGATTACTATTTTAGGTAATTTTATATTTTACATACTAATTTAACTGTAACTACTATTAATTTATATACTTATTATATTGTATATAATTATAAATTATATTGAATTGTATTGTAAGTTAATTATAAGTTGAAATCTATAATAATGATAATTGAAAATTCGATATAAATTATTTATTTTTACAGTTATTCATACTGCAGCTGTTGAGATGTTATCTGGTATAGATGGAGCAAAATCGTTTTCACGAAAACCCGAAATAATGGCTGATGCAGCTTATTCCATTATTACTAAATCAATTAATCATTTTAACGGTCAATTTTTAATTGATGATGAAGTACTACAACAAGAGGGCATTACAGATTTCAATCAGTATTTAAGTGATCCAAGTATGAAGTTTGTTTCATTTTAAATAATTATTTAAAAAAAATAAAAGTGTACTTAAATAGAGTATACCTAGTATATAGACGTCTATGATTGATGTATAGTATAATATTAAATAACTATTTAAGTCTTCAACTCAGGAATTTTTTATGGGGGGGGGATCAAAATTTTTATTTGATCTGTTCTCTAATTATAATTATAGTTTAACCAATACCAACAAATTACTGTTAATATGCTAGTATAGCTTATACATTATATGTATATTATATAATTTATAAACTTTGTACATTGAAGATAATAGGAAATTAAAATACAACAGTGTTGTAAAAATCATAGGTGCAGGAGGTGCACAGCACCGGGGTTTGCAGGGTCAAAGGGCCCATAGTAGATAGCCGTCAATTTTTTTAATTTTATTTAATTTGATTCATAATTATTGCATTATTATCTTGTATTTAATTTTATATAACAAAATGTAAAAGTCTGATCCGTTTTATTTGGAATTGTTTATCTAAATATTGGGAAAAATACTAGAGAGACAGAAATAGATTACTTTTACATTTTATTGTAAATCATATTTATAAAATCCATAATCATATATTCATATTATATATATTTTATCTATCTTTTTAGTTTATTTTACAAATTTTTTTATTAATATAATCTCCCCAATATACAATTGTGATCTTCTATACCTACTAAGTTGAAGCTTTACACATAATTGTTTCAGCCTTAAAATTATCCATCGGTTCTTTAAAATTCAATACATCCACAAATACTATCCGATCTAGGGAGTAAAAAATTCCCATAGTGTGAGATCAGTCCGACTTTTTATGTATCTCAAAAAAGAGGGGTCCATGTACGTTTGTCTGCACCTGGGTCTTTGACACTCTATTGACGGCACTGATGTTAATGTTGAATTAATTTTTAAATATATTTTATTTTTCTATTATTGGAAGGATTCATTCTTCCAATAATAGAAAAATAAAATATATGAAAAGTTATCATGACCCAATCTTAGAATCAGAATTTTTTCCCTTCTTGCATTTATGGATTTTATAGGTTTGTATAAAAATTTAGCCAACAACTCCTCTGGACTAAAAATATTAAAAACCTTATTATTATCCCTGATCAATATAAAATACTGTTTGATATTGATAACAAGAATATTAATCGTAATTCTTGATTTTAAAAAACAATTAAAAATACCAACAACTTGAAACTTCTTCCTAATAATTGTATTACCTATAATTTACTATACTTTTACATAAAAGTTTTTGTAAAAAATAAATATGTTAAACATGTCATGGTGTGTTTTCTTAACACTAAAAAAATTGTTAGTTAAAATTTCTCATATTTTAGTGGGACTCAATAATTATTGAATTTTAACCTCAATACAAATGATTAATATGATGTTTATCTACGTTTTAAATATTCTTATATTTATTTTAGCTAAAAATGGTCAGCTTATGATGGATTTTTTTCTGGGAGAAAATCCACATAATGGTTTCAATCAAGGTAAAGAAGTAGCAAGAAGACAAGCTCAGAAAATTAAAACAAAAATTAGTGACGAGTGACTAATTTTAGATTTAAACTTAGTTTCATATACGTATTACTATTATTTGTGAGTAACTAGCTGACCCGACAGACGTTGTCCTTTCTTAATTATGAATATTGAATTCGAATTGGTATAATTAATAAAAAAAATATTTAAAAAAAAGTGTTTATTATTCTAATGCTTTATGATATACAACATTCTTAGTTTCTTTTTCTTGCCCGTATATAAATAGTTTTGTTGGTATTCTGACACGGAAACAGGTGACATATAAATGGCCATGTGGAAAACATGGATTTCCATCTGTGGCGTAACTGGGAAAAAACCTAGGGGGGGCGATATAATATATTTATATTACCAAAACCCTGACACCCTTCCTCCCCCATACCAGTTAAAACATATTTTTATTGTAAGTTTTTTATACACTATATCTAATTGTTTGATTTTATATAAGTCTTTTAACTCATTTTATGGTTTAGATAAACATAAATTGTAGGTAGCATGTACTATAGGGTGGTCCTTAGTTATAGAGGTTAAAAACAAAATTGAAAAATTTATACTCGTGGGCTCGAAATTTTGTTTGGTATATTGACAAGATAATTTTGGTAAAATTTGAATTTGATAAGTCAACCCCTTCACGTGCCTCAAAGGGGTTAAAGTTG